>NC_056746.1:101622331-101854831 GCF_019279795.1 Protopterus annectens
AAGTGTTTTCATGTTCCCATTGTCTTTGTTAATGAGTTCCATGATGATGCACTCCATAGCCTTGCAGACCAGACTAGTCAGGCTTATTTGGCGATAGTTACAAGGGTCAGTTGTGGCCCCTCCTTTGTGGAGCGGAATAACCGTTGCTGTGCACCATTCTATGGGCCCGTAGTCTGTGGAGAGGCTGAGGTTGAACAGTGTGTTTAGTTGGGGGGGTTAGTTTGTTCTGTAGTTTGTGCAAGACCCAGCCTGGGACACCATCTGGCCCCATTGACGCTGTGCTTTTGAAAGGGCTGTTTTCACCTGTGCGTCTGTGATTTCCGGGACACTACACTTTTCCGGTATTGTTGTGGGCCCTTTTGGGGGTGAGAGGGGGGGTGAAGTTTGCACTGAATCTATCTGCCAGGATGTTGGCAATATCAGTGGGTTCAGTATATTTTGAGCTATTTTGCACTAGCTCAGAGCTCATCTGCGAGTTGCCACTTAGATTTTTGACCTAGCTAAAGAAGGCTTTGTGGTTATCTTTCGAATCCTTGGCTTTTTTTCTTTCGAAGTTAGCCTTGGAGGATTTTATGAGGGACCTTAGTTTCTTACTGATACTGATCAGGGATGTCTTTCCTTCTTGGGATTTGCCTTTTACTTTTTTTACTAATTTCCTCCTTCTGTTGTATAGCCTGTTTATGGCAGGGGTCCACCAGACTGGTTTCCTTCTCTTAGGGGAGTGAGTGTTGGTTTTGCTAGGGATGGCGCGATCCATGCATCCTTATATGTGTCATAGAGTGCATTTGTAAAGGTTCCTGCATCTTGGACACTGTTATCCTTTAGCGTGGGGGCTGTGAAACTTACCACCTCCGTCTTAAGTAAGGTGAAGTTTGCTATAGAAAAGTTTTTCTCTGTGGTTTCCTTGGTTGGTGGTGTGGTGTGGACATCCAGAGTGATTAATTTATGGCCTGATCTAACCTGTGACTGGTTGACCTCCGGTGTGTAACACCTGTCGCTCATGTTGGTGATGGCCAGGTCCAATATGTTTTCACCTCTGGTATGGGGAGTTTACCAACTGATCCAGGGCATTTGAGTTGATAAATTCCAGGAAGCGCTGGACCTGGGAGTTTGTACTTGAGTAGTTTTCCCAGTTAATGGTAGGGTAATTGAAATCGCCCAATATCAGGGTGTTCGGTAGGACCTTCATGTTTTCCAGTGTCTCCAGAAAGGCGGAGTGGTGGTCCTGGGTCATGGAGGATGATCTGTAGCAGGCCACAATTTGCATTGCAGATTTGCCTGATGTTAGTTGCACATGGATGATCTAGGAGGTATCATGCTGCGCCACTAACCTGGAGGTGTTGGTATCCTTGATGAATATGGATAACACCCCCCTTCTTTTGTGTTTCGGTCCATGTTCTATGGCCGAAATGTGTGGTATGAGTTGTAGCCTGGTAGTGCTGGGGTGCTCTGTGGAGCCTTGAACCAGTTTTCAGTTACTGCACAGATGTTGACTTTCTCCATACTGTGGAGTGCATTTTGAGATTTAAACTCCTGGTGTTGAGTAGCATAACCCTCATTTTTTTATTTGTGCTGTTTACGGAGGTGGGTTTGAGTTTTGAGCCTTGCCTAAAAAAGGTACTATGGGGGCAGCAAGAGCCTTGGCCAGTATTCGAAAGCCTAGGGGTGACAGGTGCAAGCCATCTCTTGCGAAGCAATGAGGCTTTTCGATTATGTTGTCCCAGGCTGACAGACACTGGATCCCCTTTGAATGACACCAGAAGCTTAGCCAATTGTTGAAAGTGATCATTTTTTTCTTTATACTGCTGTATCATTCTTGGTGAGGGCAGGATGCTACTCAGGGTCAGGGTCATACCTGCCTGGGCTACATGATCAGAGAACTCTTCCATGTCTCTCTTCATGTAGTCCAGGGAGGTACGTCTCGGGTCATTCACACCAACATGAACAATGACAGAGTCATATGTGTACTTGTTCTGGAGTTACCTGAGTGCTTGTGTTATGTGGCGGATTCTGGCTCCCGAAAGGCAGCTAACAGTAACCTTCTCCTTGTCCAGCCTAGTGAGTAGGACGTCAGTGTGCCTGACTATAGAGTCGCCTATTACTAGTGTGTTAGGTATGTTATTTCGTCTTAAGGGCTGTGATTGTGCTGCGCACTGATTTTGTGTTTTATGTGTTGTCTGGTTTGTGACGTGAGGTGCAGGTGTTTTGGGTGTCTGCTTTGGAGGTCTGTGATGCTTTTGCAGGTTTTTATTTAGAGCCTCCGAATATGATTTTGTGTATTTGTGTATGTTTTGCCAGTGCTGATTTAGTATGTCTCTGTCAGGGTGGAGGTGTGGTGCAAGTGTTCACCTTCTTCTCATGACTGCCTGTTCCAGTCTTGGGTGGAGAGAGCTTAGCCTCCAGTTTAGCTATATAATTGCATCTCTCGCATATGTTAATGATGTTCATCGTGTTTCACTGTTGCAGTCATTACACTTGGGTTATCCTGCTGGCAGGCTACCCGCAGTCGGCCAGAATTCCAAAGTTTAGGTCCAGCGTCGGTTGCTGTCGCCTCTTCCCTGACGTCAGTGTGCCAGGGGTATAAAAGATGCAGCTGATGCCATTTTCTTCAGTCTTTCTTCCCGTGCGGTGCCTGAAGCAAAAGCAGTTCGCAAGTGCCGGTCAGCCGACTCCTGAGATTTTCGAAATCGAATTTCAGAACCGAAGTCTTCAATAAAGCTAAGTACCCCGTTGGGGAAACTTTTTCTTGCTCCAGACTGATGTCAGTAAAAGTTAACAATTGTATTTCTTCTGGGAAGCAAATACCTCATAAGGACTTTCACTCTTACTGTATTCCTTGCCTAGGCCCTGACCACGATGTTACTAGTTGTCGGTTTTGTGCTGGATTCAACAAACGCACTATTAAGCGTAGGTTTGATTTTGCTTTACATTACTTTGGCCGAAGGTTTAACTACATAATGCCGTCGGAACAACCGACGACTGGAATTCATAAAAAACGAAAGACAAGGAAAAGACAGGCATCCGAGGTCCAAAACCGACGACGAAGCCTCTTCTAGGCCAGTTGCCAGTTCTCAGTGAGGCCCTTTCGCAGCCCCTGACACCCGCTACCTCAGAGGCACAGGCCATATCCGACTCCCACATGGAGACACCTTGGCCTGCGGAAACTCAAGGTATTGGGCCTGCGGAAACTATTCCCTCAGATGGGTCCCGAGCCGCTGAACAGGCATCGGCTTCTGAGGGTGTTTTCAGACCTTCACAGTTTACTATTATGTCCACTACAGCAGCCAAGGCAAAGTCAAAAACACCATTAAAGACAAGGAAACAAGTACAGCATTCTCCTGGACAGCCATCCATGCCAAAGAAACAGACTGAGCTTATCGAAGGAAGGACACTGAGGAAACTCGGAGCTATAATATATAACATTAAGTATCCTGATTTTTGTTTATTTTGTTCTGTATTTCTTTGTTATTTATAGCACTTTGTGTACTGTGTATTTTTCTAGCTAGTTTCACTGTGTGTGAGGTATTAACTGGAAATTGTCCACTTTTATTAATCATCTGTTGGGTTGTTTGTTTCTGATAACTTGTTGCAGTTAACCTCTTTTTTTCTAGAGGCGCCTTTAGCTGTTTAAAACTTTCATTAAAGGCTCACTGCTGCTTTTCAGCTGTGAGAAACATTTCTGCAGTTTGTTTCCCATCCTCCCCTCCCTACCTGTTGATGAAGTGTTTTTATAGTTGGTGGCTTTGCAGTTGCCCGCCCCTAGTGTAAATTTGATCTGGGACCCTCCTCCCAGTCTAGTGTCATTACCTCTTTCTACCCAGTACAGGGAGAACATTTGAGAAGGCCAATCAGCTTAGTTTCTGCTACTCCTTTCTCTCTTTCCACTTAATTTTTTTTTTTTATATCTGCTTTTACTGTATTTGTGTTTCTTCCTACTTTATTTTGCTTTTTGCGTCATCTTAAAAGTACGCAATTGTATTTATTACTGCGTGGTGTAACTCATTCTAAGACTTTTAGTTTAAGCACTTCGGCTTCAGACCAGTTGTTTTACATTAAGAAGGTTTGTGGTCTGCACTGTAGTGGCAGAACAGGTAGCTTACATCCTTCCAAGTTGGGAACTGCTGATTGAGGGCTCAGTGTCTGTTATTCTAAAAGTGTATTAATTCTGGTTTAAGCACTTGGTCTTCAGGCCAGTTATTTTACATTAAGAGGGTTCGTGGTCTACACTCTTGTGGGAGGAGAGGCTGGACTCTGGCCTTCTGAGCTGGGAATTTCTGGTTAAAGGCTTATAGTGCCTGCATATTTGAACTGCTTCTTACTGAAATTGGTACACCTTGTGTGCTGTAGCATAGACTAGATCCAGGCCTGCTGAATCTAGCATTGCTTACTGAACTAATTTCCTTGTTTCACTTGAAAGAAAGTTACTGTTTGTCGTTTTTGCATTTAAGTTACCTGTAACACATTGCATTTAAGTTACCTGGCACTTGCTCACTAAGTCAGCACTAAAAAATTAAAATCACTACACCCTCACAAACTCCCCTTGAGTACCCTGTTCCCCATTGGCCCTTTTTTCAATTATAAAGGAATTCCCAATACTATTCTAGCATGTCCAAAGGTCAGTTGTCAATCTCCTCTCCGGTCCAGCTGGTGAATCTGTGAATCTTGAGGCAATGTTATAACTGCTTCATGTACCCAGACAACCCTCTCCTCCTCCCAACAAATTCCAACACATGTGAGAGATGCAACCATGTAGCCAAACTGGAGGCTAAGCTCTCTCAACTCAGTACTGGCGTAACCAGTCAGGAGGAGAAGGAAACCACACTCACTACAATTCCAGGCTGACATAGACCTACCACGACAGCAAACCAAACACATAAACACACAAAAACATACTCGGAGGCTCTAAATAAAAATCTGCCTAAGCAGCAGGGACCTCCAAAGCAGACACCCAAGCAACCACTACCCCAAAACAAAACACGTGCAACACATAGCTCACAAAGCCAGTGTGCCGAACAGTCACAGCCCTTAAGGCTAAACAACACACCTGATACACTTGTAATAGGTGACTCTATCGTCAGGCACACTGACGTCCCGCTCACCAGGCTGAACAAGGAGAAGGTCACGGTGAGCTGCCTGTCGGGCGCTAGGATCCGCCACATAACACACGCACTCAGGTCACTCCAAGGCAAGTACAAATATGACTCGGTCATTGTCCATGCTGGTGTGAATGACCTGAGACGTACCTCCCTGGACTACGTGAAAAGAGACGTAGAGGAGCTCTCTGAGCATGTAGCCCATGCCGGTATGACCCTGACCTTGAGTAGCATCTTACCCTCACCAAGAATGATGCCACAATATGAAGACAACATGATCAATTTCAACAATTGGCTTAAGTATTTGTGTCATTCAAAGGGGATCCAATGCCTGTCAGCCTGGGATGACATGCTCGCCAAGCCACGATGCTTCGCTAGGGACATCTTGCACCTGTCACCCCTGGGCTTTCGGATATTGGCAAAGGCTCTTGCTACCCCCATAGTGCCTTTTTTAGGCAAAGCTCAAAAGACAAACCCACCTCCATAGGTATCACAAGGGATAAGAAACTAAGAGTAATGCTACTCAACGCCAGAAGTCTAAACCTCAAGATGCATGCACTCAACTCTCCTTAGCATGGAGAACATCGATATCTGTGCAGTAACAGAAACCTGGTTCAAGGCACCCGAGAGCATCCCAGCACTACCAGGTTATACCTCATACCATGCTTTTCGGCCCCAAAACTTGGACCGAACCACAAAAGGAGGGGGAGTATCAATATTAGTCAAAGATACCCACACCTCCAGGTTGGTGGCACAGCACGAAGCATCAGAGACTATCCATGTGCAACTAACAGTGGGTAAAACTGCCTTCCAGTTTATAGCCAGCTACAGACTACCCTCCCAAACCCAGGAACCCCACTCGGCCTTCCTGAGAACACTGGAAAATATGAAGGTCTCTCCAAACACCATTATATTGGGTGACTTCAACTACCCAAACATAGACTGGAAGCATTACTCTAGCTCCAACACCCTAGCCCAAAGGTTCCTAGAATTTATAAACTCAAATGCTATGGAACAACTTGTTACCACTCCCACAAGAGGGGAAAACATACTGGACCTGATCATCACCAACATGGGGACTATATGCTCCATACCAGAAGTGTATCCCTCACTGGTAAGATCAGACCATAAACTAATCTCACTAGATATTCACATCCCGACCCCACCCCCTGCCCAGAAAACCACAGTGAAAAACTTCTCTAAAGCAAATTTCACACTCCTCAAAACCAAGGTGGAATCCTTCAAAGCCCCCGGACCTGTGGAAAATACGGCCCAGACCGCAGAATCCTGTATAAACGCATTCTATGAACACCTTCAGGAATGCATGGATCATGCAATCCCAAATAAAACAAAGACCCAATCCTCCAAAGGCAGACATCCTGTCTGGTGGACCCCAGCCATAAACAAAAACTATACAATAGAAGGAGGAAGCTACTACATGACAGAGCAAAATCCCAAAAAGGGAAGGCATCTCTGATCAGTATTAGCAAAAAACTACGGGCACACATAAAATCATCTAAGGCCAGCTTCGAGAGAAAAATTGCACAGGACACTAAGGATAATCACAAGGCTTTCTTTAGTTATGTTAGGAACCTGGGTGGGAATTCCCAGATATGCTCAGAATTGGTCCAAAATGACAAAAAATACACCGAACCCACAGACATTGCCAACATCCTAGCTGACAGGTTCAGGCTAACTCCCCCCCCCCCCCTCCACCAAAAGGCGAATATCTATCCTAGCAGAGTGCTGCCTCCCTGACATCTCAGATGCTCAGGTAAGAGCCGCCCGCTCCAAAGCAAAAAACACAGCATCAATGGGACCAGACGGTGTCCCGGGCTGCGTCCTACATGAACTCCAAGGAGAGCTAAATCCAAACATAAAACTACTGTTCAATCTCAGCCTTACTACAGGATATGTACCCAAAGAGTGGCGTACAGCAACAGTGGTCCCTCTCTATAAAGGTGGTGCCTCAATGGATCCTGGAAACTATCGCCCCATAAGCCTGACTAGCTTGGTCTGCAAAGCTATGGAAAGGATCATCATGGACCTCATAAATAAAGATATTGGGGACCTACAGACACTGGATCCTACCCAGTTTGGCTTTAAGGGCAGATCCTGCCTCTTAAACCTGGTCGATTTCTTTGAAACAGTCACCAAGGCCATTGTAGGGAAGGTGGTCCACACAGCCTACCTGGACCTCGCAAAAGCTTTCGATACAATACCCCACTCGGGCATTATAGATAAGCTCACCAGCTTAAATATAAACCCCTATGTCACTAGATGGGTTGCAAACTGGCTCAAGGACAGAACCCACATGGTTAGAATTGCTGGAGCCATGTCAGACTCCAAACCAGTTACTAGTGGCGTCCCACAAGGCTCAGTCCTGGGACTTCTCTTGTCCGGTATATATTTCTCTGAGGTACAGGCAAACACGGAAGGACTGTGGCTGACCAAGTTCGCAGATGACTGCAAACTGGGTGCCATAATTGACTCTCCAGCCGACACAAGCATCCTCCAAAAGGGCCTCATAGAAACAGACAACTGGTGCCAGAGCCATGGCCTCAAGCTAAACGCCAAAAAGTGTATAGTCATCCCCTTTGGCAAAAACAAAGTGCCCACAAATTACCACATAGGTGGTAATCCATTAAGTACAGAAGAAGTAATTAGGGACCTGGGGACCCAAGTTGATAGCAATCTCTTATTTGACAACCACGTGGCCAAAGTGGTTAGAAAAACATTTTATATAGCCCACCTAATTATGAAGGGATTCACATCTATATCAGGGGAGGTCATCGTGCCTCTTTACTTATCCCTCGTCAGGCCCATAATTGAGTACAATACCCCTTTTGGGATGTACCTTACCAGACACCTGCAGCAACTGGAAAGACCCCAAAAGTACCTCACCAAGAGGATCAAAGGGCTCAAACAGATGCCATATGCTGCCCGGTTAAAGAAACTCCAGCTCTACTCAGTGGCATACCGCCTGCTCAGAGGCGATCTGTGCCTGACGTATAAAGCCATGTCCAACCCGGAATTAATGGACATGCTGCACCTCAGAAAATCCAAATCCCATCGAGCTACGCGCTCCAGAGACTTGAACCTCAGCACTGAAATAAATAGGACATGCTGGAGGGACAGATTCATAACCCAGAGGCTCCCTTCACTCTGGAATAAAATCCCAGTCCAGGTTAGGCATAGTCCCTCATTGGCTCTCTTCAAGAGGAATCTTGATGAGTGGATGGGAGATAGTAGGTTTACCCCGGGTATCACTTCTGTGTCACTGTTAGACAGAGGCACAGTATACTAACCTCGAAAAGGGCATAGCAAAATTAATTTAAAATGGGTGGCGAAAGCCAAACACACTCTGGCTAGGCTTATAAATGCCCTAGGGCAGATAGCCTAGTATGAACCTATGAACCTATGGCCGAACCTATGAACCTATGGCCGAGGACCTAATTACTTTGATCAGGGGTTCCCATCCCCCTCCTGATAAAAAGGCCTAGGCAAGACACTGACTATGACTCATCTGTCCAGGTATCTATTTCCTCTGATTCCTCTTCAGATCAGGGAAATTGTCTTCCTCCCTATGAGGACTCTGATGCAGAAGAATCTATACCTTCAGCCTCTCCACCTGAGGATTATTCTTTTGGGGAAACCTTGAACACCATGAGGGAGCATTTCCATTGGGAGAGCCAGGATTATTCAGAATCCAAGAAAAGGCTCAGATACTTTCTTTTATTGCCTCAGCACAGGCCCCTGGCTATCCCCCCTGTGCTTGATATTGTTGTTGATGTTTTCTCTGAATCCAGTCTGTTTCCTGATTCTTTACCCCCTGCACCAGTCAAGCCAGACAGGTACTACAGGGTCCCAGACTTTCATAAATTTCTTTATAAAAACCCTGCTGCTGACCCAGAAACAATTTCTCAGGGTCCCAAAGGGGTTAAGGCTCCCACTGCAAAAAAACCCTATCCTCTCTGATAGGGATTCTAGAGCTCTGGATAGATGGGGGGAAAAAAGTTTACACTTCTGCTACTTTAGCTGTGAGGGCTTTAAACTGCCAGTTTCATGTGCTTAAATATCAACAGTACCTCATGTCTTTGTTAAAACAGAAAATGCTTACAAACTCAAAGTCCTGACAATAAGGAAATGCAGGAGTTATTGCATGCAGCTGAACAAGTGGGAAAGCACACTCTGCAATGTGGTTTTGATTCATTAGAGGCTTCTTGTAGGGCCGCAGTTACAGGCTCTGTCATTCGAAGGCATGCTTGGTTGAAAGAACAAAGTTTACTTGAACACGTTAAAGTAAAATTATTGGATGCTGCACTGCAGCATGATACTTTGTTTGGTGTTAAGGCAGAAGTGGTGTTAAAGAAAATGGAGGATAAAGCAAAATCAATGCAGACAGTAAAGGATTTCTTACAGGTTCAACCACCTAGGTTTAGCAGAAACTGGCCTTCAAAAAATTGGTCCTTTCCAGTGTCAGACAGGTCACAAAGGCAGATACCGATACCAAAGAGGCAGATCTCAGCCCCAAGGCTCCTACAGACCTAAACAATGGGGTGCTTCAGGCCCCAAAGGAGGAGAAGACAAATCACAACCTTATAGGAAACAGTCCCAATGACTTCCCGCTACAAATGCCAAGCACTTAACTTTTTGGCAGCACCCTTAGGGGGAAAGCTAGCTATTTTCTCACAAAATTGGCACATAATCACCCAGGACAAATGGGTACTGAATATTGTTTCTCAGGGTTACAGGTCCCACTTTCACACCCTTCCAAAATCAAAAGGTATGCCGGACCTGCCACAAAACCAATGGGCAGAGAGGCACAAAAACAAATTTCTGCTCTCATGGACATGACAGCTATTCAAAGAGTACCACAGCAAGAACAGGGACAAGGATTGTACTCAAGACTTTTCCTGGTACCCAGAAAGGACAAAGCCTGGAGACCAATACTGGACCTGTCAATCCTAAATACTTTCCTGGATGTTCCAAAATTCAAAATGTTAACACTGCAGCAGCTTCTACCCATGCTGGGTAAGAAGGCTTGGCTAGTTACTTTGGACCTCAAGGAGGCATACCTACATGTCCCAATCAGACAATCTTGCAGAAGATACCTCCGATTCATAGCTGGCTCAATGCATTACCAATTCTTTGCACTGCCCTTTGACTTATCTACTGTGCTCAGGGTCTTCACAAAATGCCTGGCACCAGTAATTGCATTTTGCAGACAAAAAGGAATTCAAATATATCCCTACTTGGACGACTGCCTTATTTAAGCAGAGAGCAAGGACATTCTACTAAAAAACATCTGGCGTTTGTAAAAAGATTACTAATTTGCCTAGGGTACACAGTAAACGAAAAGAGATCAAAACTAGTGCCCTCGCAAGAGATAATATTCCTGGGTGCAAGCTTAAATACAACTGCCCAGATGGCTTATTCTCACGCCAGACAAGCAAAGGCAACTGACTCATTACTTTCAGATGATGGCAACAAAGACCCAGCTCCCTGCAAGAAAAATTCTGCAGGCCCTGGGCTTCATGGCATCCTGCATTCTACTAATTCCATATGCAAGACTGCATATGAGGAAACTACAATGGTATCTAAAAAGTGTTTGGACTCAACATTGCCACAGCCTGGAAACAATAATAACTCTAATTCCCTGCCTGCAACAGGAGTTTCGATGGTGGTCACTGGTCTGTCACCACAACAAGGGACAGCCTTTCACCTTACCCACAGCCAGGCAGACAATAACAACAGATGCATCGGATTATGCCTGGGGGTGCACACATGGCAGGAAAATGTATTCAGGGCACGTGGTCCAAGGAACAAATGCATCTTCACATCAATCAAAAAGAAATGCTAGCTGTACAGAATGCCCTGACAGCCTTCAAGGATCTACTACATCCAGGACAACTATTACCAAAGACCGACAAAACCACAGTTATGTGGTTCATAAACAAGCAAGGGGGCAAACATTCGTACCCCCTCTGCCGTCAAGCCATGACTTTGTGGAACACAGCACTGACCTATCAAGTACATCTGCAGGCACAATTCCTGCCAGGAACGAAAAATACACTGGCAGACGAACTAAGCAGAAATCTCATGGATCCTCACGAATGGAAACTAAATCCACAGGTCTTCAGCATGATAACAAGGAAATGGGGACGCCCAGACATAGATCTTTTTGTCTCCCCTCACAACTGCCAACTACAGAGATTCTGCACAAGAACTTATCACTCACAAGCATGTAAAGTGGATGCTCTATCATTCAGCTGGAAAACCCTGACAGTTTATGCCTTTCCTCCACTGCCTCTGCTTCCCAAGGTGCTCCTAAAAGTCAGACAAGAGAAGCCAAAAATTATCCTGATTGCCCCAGACTGGCCACGCCAGCACTGGTACCCAATCTGAAAGAGCTTGTCTCAAGGCCCAGCCTGGCCTTTACCTCAAATTCCTCATCTTCTGACTGAACAAAACAATCAGATTCTGCACAGTCAACTCAGTACCTTAAATCTGGCTGCATGGCAGATAATATAGCCACTCAGACCACACTGCTCTCTAAAGCTGTTATGGATGTCATTTTAGAAGCCAGGAGGCCCAGCACTAGGAAATCTTATGCAGAAAAATGGAAGAGATTCTGTGCTTGGAACCAGGCACAAGGACTCGAACCACTTGTTCCAAATATACCTCAGATTTTACAATACCTAACTGAGATGCTGGACAAAGGCCTATCCTTCTCATCAATTAAGATCCATGCCTCTGCCATTTCAGCTCATTACATTACGGAAGCTCCTGGATCCAGAGATTACTACTACCGAATACTGAAGACTCTAAAGCTAAAGCAAAGCTTTAGACTTTTTCTGCCCCCAGCCGGCGTCAGCGTCAAAAATAACTGTTTAACTGTGAAACAAAATACCATAAAGATTTCCACCTACTGTTTGCCTTGTTTAGCCCAGCAGACCAGGCGTTTAGTGTGCCTGTCTCGCCCAGTTCGCCGAACCGGTATCTAACGCTAGGCGCCGGTCGGTTTGCTGAACAGTTTTTCGCTCAGATTTTTTAAGAGTTATTTTGCCGGATCTGACTACCCAAATTGTTAAAAACGCAAAGAAGACAGACACCGCGGAAAGAAAAGAAAACGAACCATGGTTAAGTTAAAATCCCTCTGGTGTCCGAAGCCGAAACCGAAAAACTGACTGCACACGGCTGAATCAATGAACTGATCTGAGGTTCCCAAGTACTCACTTGAATCTGACTCAGAAATTACCACTACTACAGTTACTACTAGTGACGAGACACTATCCCTTAACCAGATAGATTTTACAGGGTACAGACACACTCACCATCACACCTATACAAGGCCCCACTTGCAGACCCCCATACTATATCCCAACAGATGGGCAAAAAGTTTACACCTCAGCTACTCTCTCTCTTAGCAGAGCTTTTAAACAGTTTCACATGATACAATACCAAGAGGCGGATCATGTTAAAGCTAAGTTATTAGATGCTCCTCCTATGGCCAGTTTGAAATGGAAGAAAAGGCAAAATCTGTACACTAGATCCCAAAGGGGCAGGAATAGACATTCCAGAGGCAGAAATCAATCCAGAGGGTGCCTACAGAGGACACAGTGGCAAGGTAATAACAGACACAATCAGAGTGACTTGATTCTAACTCCGCCTACCAGGAGCAAAATAGCACCATTTAGCGGAAAATTAACCTATTTTTCCAACTGCACTACTACTACATCAAAAACAAGTGGATTTTTGTTCAAACCAAGACCAAAGTTCCACTTTCTCCCACTTCCACCAGTTACCAGTCAAAGATAACCTGCCAAACCCGCAAATCCAGACTATTCCTAGTTCCAAGAAAGGAAAAAGTTGGAGACCTATTCTCACCTGTCCACCTTACATACACACATTTGTCCCAAAATTCAAAAAAAAATGCTCCTACAGCAACTAGTAATCACTTCACTGCGACTACTGGAATCCAAATTTATCCATACCACAGTCAATTTACAAAAGTCAAGGCTGATACCATCCCAAACAAGACATTCCATCACAACAGACTCAGAGACTAGGAGCACATCAACCTAAAAGAAATGCTGGCAGTAAAACTGGCAACCAAAAATTCAGACCATTTCTCAAAGAAGGCCATTTGATGATCAATCACCAGCTCCCACTTGCATGGAAAGTGGATTCGCCTCCTTCAGCTGGAAAGGTCTGACAGCATATGCATTTGATACACAAGGTATTACTAAAAATCAAGGAGGAACGTACCCTGATGCCTTTGATGTTAACTCAGAACAACTACAGCATCATGCATCCAAACCTAAAACGTTGCAACTGACTGCATGGAACATCACATAGCAGCAACAAATCCAGAACTTTCCCAAAGGGTTAAAGACATTATCCTTGAAGCCCGCAGACCTTCAACAAGAAGGAACTATGCAGGAAAATGGAAAAGGTTTGTCATTTGGAGTGCTGAAAGAGGAAAAGATGTGTCAATATAGATATTGCTAACATTCTGGGAGCTTCTACATACAGGCCTGTCCTATTCCTCCATCAAGATACATGCATCAGCTATTTCAGCAGAATACAGCTTTGATCCACCTGTCTTTTCACATCCTTTACTCAGGCAGTTCCTCAGAGGGATCAAGAATGTAAAACCTCCTAGGAAACCACCATTGCCAGCTTGGGATTTGAACTTTGTGCTAGAAAAGTTGACACTCTTGAACCAGTAGCAACAGCAGACCTGCAGCATCTATCGTGGAAAACTGCTTTCCTACTGGCAATAACCTCAGCAAGGAGGGTTTCTGAACTTCAGGCCCTAATGGCAGTACAACCCTTCCTAATCTTTCACCAAGATAGAGTGTCCATGAGGACTAATCCTACATTTATGCCTAAGGTGGTATCCAGAGTGTATTTAAACCAGGCAATCCACCTACCTACCTTCTTCCCCAACCCACAAAACAGAGGGGAAAGAATGCTGCATACCTTGGATGTACATAGACAGCTACGCTACTACCTGGACAGAACAAAAAGTAACAGAAAAGCTGACCAGCTTTTTGTAGCCTATGCAACAGGAAGGGAAGGAAAAGCTATTTCCAAACAGACAATCTCCAAATGGATAGGAAATTGCATACAATTCTGTTACTCCTTCCATGGAAAACCAATTCCACAGAACATAAGGCCTCATTCTACAAGGGCAACAGCCACTACCACAGCCTTCGGCAACCAAGGACATTATTGAGGCGGCTACTTGACCTCCCACATTTGCCAAGCATTATAATTTACCTCTGTATTCCAGACCCCGAGCAGGGTTTGCCACTGCTACACCATAATCTATTCTTCCTCCTCCCTAGTTGGCTATGGTATTCTGATGCATCCATGAAGGACATAGTACAGTTTTGTACCTACCATAAATGTAGATGTGGTATTTACCCTCCTAATAGCTAGCTGGTGGGGAAGTCTCTTATGGTGTATTTGTTTGTATATATGTACATACATGCTTATTTTTGTATTTGCCTTCTATCTTTTTGGAAACATTGGCATTTACCCAAAATTTAGCCTTCCAAGAGGGCAACTGGCATCTGGGGCAAGAAACACTGAGGGCTGATGCCTTTATACCAAGACCAGCAGAGATGACGCCGGGTGAAGTGCGACATCAGGGCTGCCTGACGACAGGACAACCCAGTTGTTATGACTGCAGATGCTATCCAGTTCGGACATCTACATTTATGGTAGGTACAAAACTGTACTTTTTCTCTCATCCACTACTAAGACAGTACCTCAGAGGGGCAAAAAACATAAGACCCCACAAGGAGAGCACCAATACCTACTTGAGACCTCAATTTTGTGTTAGAAAAGCTCACACTGCCTCCTTTTGAGCCAGCCAATACAGCTGATATAAAATTCTTATCATGGAAAACTGCTCTGCTCCTAGCTATAACTTCAGCAAGAAGAGTCTCAGAGTTACAGGCATTAATGGCAGTGGAACCTTTCATCATTTTTCATCAGGACAGGGTCTCTCTAAGGACAAACCCAACATTTTTGACAAAGGTGGTATCCAGTGTGGCTCTTAACCAAACCAATCATTTGCCTACATTCTTTCCAAATCCCCAGAATAAAGGCGAGAGACTTCTGCATGCTTTGGACATACACAGACAGCTATGATTCTGCTTGGACAAAACAAAACTTTCAGAAAAACTGAGCAACTGTTTGTAGCTTATGCTGCAGGATCACAAGGAAAGCCCATCTCAAAACAGACTATTTCAAAATGGATAGGACACTGCATTCGCTTCTGCTATTCACAACATGGCAAATCAGTGCCTTAGGGCATTAGGCCACATTCTACCAGAGCAGCAGCCTTCCTCAGAGGAGTACCAACCAAAGACATTTTAGAAGCTGCAACCCGGAGTTCAGTGCACACTTTCACCAATCACTACCACTTACCTCTCTACTCTAAATCCAGTGCAGGCTTTGCCACTGCAGTTCTGCAGGGCCTGGTAGCCTCTCCTAATCCTGTTTAGGCCCAGACACCCAACCTCAGCTTTGGGATTCAACCCAAGTGTAACGACTGCAACAGTGAAACACGATGAACGTAGTACAGTTGTGTACCTACTGTAAATGTAGATGTTCGAGTGTATTCACTGTTGCAGTCCAGGTTACCCACCCACCATCCCCCTTTTCTTTGCTGGGACTTTTCTGTACTTCTCAATTCTATACAACCTATGTGGTGTATTTGCTTGTAGATGAAGGAAATGTTTATTTTAGTACATGCATGCTTTTGGCATAATTTTTTCAGCCTTCCTATTTGGGGCCACCTGACATCTGGGGCAAGAAAAACTGAAGAAGATGGCGTCGGCTGCATCTTTTATACCCCTGGCGCACTGACGTCAGGGAAGAGGCGACAGCAACCGATGCCGGACCTAGACTTTGGAATTCTGGCCGACTGCGGGTAGCCTGCCAGCAGGATAACCCAAGTGTAATGACTGCAACAGTGAATACACTCTAACATCTACATTTATGGTAGGTACATAGCTGCACTTTTTGTGGTAGGAGGAGAGGGTTGTCTGTGTACATGAGGCAGTTGTAACATTGCCTCAGGATACCCAGGTTCACAAGCTGGACTGGAGAGTATACCTGAAATTGCCCTTTAGTCATGCCTGAATAGTAGGGTGAGCTGCTTAGTCGCTTGGTTGGTGAGGGGTGACTAATGAACCTTGCCCTGCTGGGTAATCAAGTGTCGGGGTATATTAGTGCTTGCTATTAGGTCTGAGCAAGTGCTGGACTGTAGGATGCTTTTTAAGTGCTTAGGTTGAGAGTTAGACTACTTTCAAGGGAAAAACTGAAGAGGAGACTTTGTGGAGCCGGGATAAATTTAACCCTAGCTAGCCGGCGCTGCCCGGACGTGCAAAACCGTGCAAACACTGTTTTTACAGCAGGGAAATGAAAGAGATAGAAATTAGCCCAAAATGGCCTATAAACTAGGGACAGATGGCTGCTCAAAGCTCCCTCTCTCATAGGTGAACAGAGAAACCTCCCTCTATCCAAGTAAGGTATGGGCAACTCAGAAACTTGTAACACATCCCTGAATTCAGCACTAGCCTGAAAACTGGGCTGTACTAGCTTAGAAAGGTGGGAAACGAGGAAAATTTTTTTTTTGAAAAGATAAGGCAAAAGCAGTAAAAAAAATGCACTTAAAACAGCTTTAAACGACTACAAACAGTAAAAAATACACTTAAAGCAGCTTTAGATGACTACAAGCAATCAGAAAAAGTTTTTAAACAAATTTTAAACAAATTACCCAATTAACCAGAAAAAAAAAAATCTCAAAACTGAGCCCTGTTCCTGTAGTCTTCAATCAGACAAGTTCTAACTGCGCACATTTGCCACTGGGGTACAGGGGAACCTTCTCCAAAAAAGAAGGCCTGGATTAGTGCTCAAGTTATAGGTTCATAGGTTCATACTAGGCTATCTGACCTAGGGCATTTTTAAGCATTTTTAAGCATAGCCAGAATGCTTTCGCCACCCATTTTAAATTTATTTTGCTATGCCCTTTTTCGAGGTTAGTATACTGTGCCTCTGTCTAACAGTGACACAGAAGTGATACCCGGGGTAAACCTACGATCTCCCATCCACTCATCAAGATTCCTCTTGAAGAGAGTCAATGAGGGACTCTGCCTAACCTGGACTGGGATTTTATTCCAGAGTGAAGGGAGCCTCTGGGTTATGAATCTGTCCCTCCAGCATGTCCTATTTATTTCAGTGCTGAGGTTCAAGTCTCTCGAGCGCGTAGCTCGATGGGATTTGGATTTTCTGAGGTGCAGCATGTCCATTAATTCCGGGTTGGACATGGCTTTATCGTCAGGCACAGATCGCCTCTGAACAGGCGGTATGCCACTGAGTAGAGCTGGAGTTTCTTTAACCAGGCAGCATATGGCATCTGTTTGAGCCCTTTAATCCTCTTGGTGAGGTACTTTTGGGGTCTTTCCAGTTGCTGCAGGTGTCTGGTAAGGTACATCCCAAAAGTGGCATTGTACTCAATTATGGGCCTGATGAGGGATGAGTAAAGAGGCATGATGACTTCCCCTGATCTAGATGTGAATCCCTTCATGATTAGGTGGGCTATATAAAATATTTTTCTAACCACTTTGGCCACGTGGTTGTCAAATGAGAGATTGCTATACAATCAAAGCTAGATTCAGTAGGCCTGGATCTAGTCTATGCTACAGCAAACAAGGCGCACCATTTTCAGTAAGAAACAGTTCAAGTATGCAGGCACTATAAGCCTTTAACCAGAAATTCCCAGCTCAGAAGGGCAGAGTCCAGCCTCTCCTCCCACAAGAGTGCAGACCACGAACGTTCTTAATGTAAAGTAACTGGTCTGAAGCCCAAGTGCTTTAACCAAAAGGCTTAGAATGATAGTTACACCAAGCAGTAATAAATACAATTGAGTACTTTTAAGATGACGCAAAAGCAAAATAAAGTAGGAAGAAACACAAATGCAGTAAAAGCAGATGAAAAAAAAGTGTTTTTTTTGTTTTTTTGAGTGAGCAAATGAGATAGGCCCAGGAGGAGTATCCAAATGCAAATTTACAAGAGGGGCAGGCAGTTTCAAAGCCACCAAGATTAACACCAAAACAAAAGCAGGGAGAGTGGGTGGAGAACTAACTGAAAAACAGAACCACAATTTCCAGCTGGATAGTATTCAGTGCAACAAAAATAAATTAATTTAAATGCTGTATTATTTGAAAAAAGTGCAGATAAAGATTTACTTAAATTCACTTATATGTCCAAGTGATTGCATGTAGGTCTTAGCTGACGAAAGCTCAGAGTTTAAGCAGAAAATAATCCAAAATGTACCACTTATGTAAGGCAGAAACCGAATAACAATGAAGTGAACTACCCCCACTTATGCATATGCATACATATGTATATGCATGTATGTGTGTATATATATATATATATATATATATATATATATATGTGTGTGTGTATATATATATATATATATATATATATATATATATGTGTGTATGTATATATATATATATATATATATATATATATATATATATATATATATATATATATATATATATATGTGTGTATTTAAAGGTGTGTGTGTGTGTGCCGTTTTACAGGAGGCAAGGCTGCTTGCAACCCACATGCAGGGAAGACCTGCAGTATACCCCGCAGTAAATATTTACTAACTCGGCATTTGCAAAACGGTTGGGAATGCATCCATGATTATCGAAAGTGGTGGTCAGCTGTGAACTTGCCAAATTGAAATTCATACAACTGTCCCATGGTACAATTATCAGGTTCCTGAATAGTTGGTCCCTGCATTCTGCTTCCTGTACCCCTTCTCCTCTGTCCTTCCTGTTCATGGCGACCCCCTCACAGTTTGGTGTGATCTGGTCCCTGTAATATGGACACTATTTCTTGATTTCTGCAATCTTTCCCCTTGAGGTACACTCTAACCTTGTGTATAAGATGGACCTCAGCATTCTCTTGGGCACTGACCGTGTCCTTTCACTCTGCTAATGCTGTTCCAGTCATGATGTGATCAGTACCACTAGATCCATTTCCTGCTGTGTTACCAGCAGCTTCACATCACGGTTGTGTTTCAAATGCAGTGGGTCTGCAAGTGCCACCTTTCTGGCCACTTGCTCAGTCTTTCGGAAGCTCTCTCTAGATTACAACTCCTTCCATGCTCTCTTCCAGTTATATTTATATCATCAACAAAGAAGTTCTTCCTGTTATGTACTCCCTCAGATATGCTTGAGACCCAAAACTGACTCCATCGATAAAGCACTACTCATTTTCTTAATTACTGTCATTGTCCATCTCACCACAGTCCTCTCTGGCCTAGTGTTTGACCAGACAGCCATACACAGTACATCAGCCTTGGTCCTACAGGTTTCCAGTCAGGATCTTGTGTTGGGCTGAGGCATAGGCCCTTCTGAAGCCCACTTCTTGTGATTCCAAGGCTCTTCTGAAGCCCACTTCTTGTGATTCCGAGGCCCTTCTGAAGCCCACTTCTTGTGATTCCGAGGCCCTTCTGAAGCCCACTTCTTGTGATTCCGAGGCCCTTCTGAAGCCCACCTCTTGTGATTCCGAGGCCCTTCTGAATCCCACCTCTTGTGATTCCGAGGCCCTTCTGAAGCCCACCTCTTGTGATTCCGAGGCCCTTCTGAAGCCCACCTCTTGTGATTCCGAGGCCCTTCTGAAGCCCACCTCTTGTGATTCCGAGGCCCTTCTGAAGCCCACCTCTTGTGATTCCGAGGCCCTTCTGAAGCCCACCTCTTGTGATTCCGAGGCCCTTCTGAAGCCCACCTCTTGTGATTCCGAGGCCCTTCTGAAGCCCACCTCTTGTGATTCCGAGGCCCTTCTGAAGCCCACCTCTTGTGATTCCGAGGCCCTTCTGAAGCCCACCTCTTGTGATTCCGAGGCCCTTCTGAAGCCCACCTCTTGTGATTCCAAGGCCCTTTTGAAAGCCCACCTCTTGTGATTCCGAGGCCCTTCTGAAGCCCACCTCTTGTGATTCCGAGGCCCTTCTGAAGCCCACCTCTTGTGATTCCGAGGCCCTTCTGAAGCCCACCTCTTGTGATTCTGAGGCCCTTCTGAAGCCCACCTCTTGTGATTCTGAGGCCTTTCTGAAGCCCACCTCTTGTGATTCCGAGGCCCTTCTGAAGCCCACCTCTTGTGATTCTGCTCATCTGTAACTCAGGTATGAAACTGAATCAGGTTTCGCTGACCCTTTCTTCTAGCCATGAACCCACGTTGTTTACTGTGCTGGAGATAGTCCACTAGAAATGCTTCCAGCCTTTCACTCAGTATTCCCAACATGACGGGCTGATTTGCTTGAGTGAGGTGTGACCTCCTCAGGTGGACTAGCCTTCCAACTCATGGAGAAGGCTCTTGCATGTGTTGGCGACCCTGTGCTATCAGTGCCCCCATCCTCCTCTGGACCACAGTTTACACAAGACACCCCCTGACGGACACCGGGCACAAGGGCCTCAGGACACACTCCCACTGAAGGCCCATTTTGCGCCGTTTTCCCCAGATTCTCCCCCTGAGGAAGTTCATCGCAAGAATTTGTGTAAGAGGAAGCACGTGGACTCCCCAGAGGAGTCCCTCATGGAAGACTGACTTTGATGATGGGGAAGGGTCCCCTCGGTCACCCTCTGAGGTATCCTTTAGAGATATCCTCAAAATACTTAAGCAGAGAGGTGATTGGCGGCCCTCTAACCCGACCTCTGATGAGTCTGTGTTCCTGCAGACCTTTCGTGCCCGGCCCCCTACCTCCTGGGTTACTCCACCTGGTGATGACCTTGTCCGGCTCGTCGTGCAGCATGCATGGAAGGCTCCTGATGCCGTAGACGCCATCCCCTGCAGACCAGATAAATTCTTGTCCCCTCCAGATAGTGAGCCTCACTGGTCCAAAGGTCTTCCTGTAGATGCCTTGGTGGTGGTGGCTGCAACAAAGAAGGATCTGGCGGATGAAAGCCAGAATGTCCACCCGCCCAACAAAGAGTCCCGGGTGCTGGACAGATTATGGAAGCGTATCTTTGCATCTGCGACCTTTGCAGTCAGGTCCCTGAATTATATTTTACCAGACTTCAATGAGACTTAATTTCTGAGCTGTCTGAAACTTTGGCAGGAGCTGTGTCTGATGAGGTCTGGGACAAAGTGGCCTCACAGTTAGCCACCCTTGAATCAATCTCTAACTCTTCCATGCGCCTGATTTCTCATGCATCAGAAGGAGCAGCTAGACCAGCGGGTACAGGCATAGTCATGAGATGGCATGCCGGGATGCGCTTATGTGATTTCGCAGAACCTTTCAAGGCTTCCTTTCTGAATGCTGCCATTGAAGCCTCTTCATTATTTGGACCCAAGGTTAAAGACACACTGGCTAGATGTGAACAGGACGGCAAGACCCTTTCTGCTGTGGGTATCCATTATTCTTCCCCTCAACGGGCTTTCTTCAGAAACCAGAAGTGTGGGAAGATGTGGCACAAAATGTCTCAGGGTTCTTTCCGTGACACACAAGCCGAGTATCCCCCTAGAGGCAGAAGGGGAAACTCGTATGGAAGACGCCCCTTTCGGGGCAGAGGAGGTCCGCGTAATTGAGATTCTAGAGATTCTTTCTCTAGCCAGTCCTACCAGTGCTCCTGAAGAGTGGTCCAACTGCTTTCCTCTGGAAGCGGTTGAGGGTAGTTTCTCTTTGTACCCTTCTGCCTGGCTAACCATTACCACCGATTCTTGGGTACGAGAGATAATAACCAGAGGTTATCATATTCCCTTTGATCTTTGTCCCACCCCCCTAAGGAGCTTACCTGACGTTTCACAAAGTCAAAGGGAAGAAGCAGCATTAGAGATTTCAAAGCTGCTAAGAAAGAGTCCTCCAAGTAGTCCCACCAGACCAGATAGGATCCGGATTATACTCAAGATTATTTTTAGTGCCAAAAAAGACTGGGGACTGGAGACCTATTTTGGATCTCAGTGTGCTAAACAAATTCCTAGAAGTACAGAAATTCCAGATGGTCACAATACAGTCTATCCTCCCACTCTTGGAGGCAAGCGATTGCATGTGCTCTATAGATCTTCAAGATGCGTACTACCACATAAAGGTGGACAGACCATCGAGAAGATTCCTTCGCTTCCGTGCGGGAGCCAGTCATTACCAGTTCAGTGTACTGCCCTTAGGGCTATGTACAGCCCCCAGAGTGTTCACCAAGTGCATGGCAGTTGTCACAGCTCACCTGTGACTGCAAGGATTCCGGTTGTTTCCATACCTAGACTACTGGCTCATCACCGCCCCCACCATACATTTATTGGAAAAAACCTTGGCATACTCTCTCCACACCGCAGAAAGGCTAGGTGTAACTATAAACTGGCAAAAATCCAACCTATCCCCATCCCAATCCATAGACTTCATTGGGGTCCTGTTGGATACAAAGAACAGCACGGCATCGATTCCAGAGCACAGAACTTTAAGGATAAAACAACTCGTACCCATCCTCTCAAGGGAAAGATCCACAGCACATTCTGTTCTCCAGCTATTGGGTTCCATGGCAGCTTCCATCACCATTGTCCCCCTCGCGAGATTCCACATGAGGCTTTCGCAATGGTTACTACTCACCCAGTTGGTACCCTTTTCAGTTCCCTCTATCATCCCAAATTCGGGTGACTCAGAGTTGCAAACAAGACTTGATTTGGTGGATGTCCCAGACCCGTCCGAATGGTCTCACCCCTTCACACCCCAACAGCCCAAAACCACAGTGACCACGGATGTCTCCCTGATGGGGTGGAGGTGGTGGGGCTCTTTCAGGGGAAGACAGTCCAAGGCACGTGGTCGGAACTAGAGGCTCATCTGCATATAAATGTCCTAGAATTGAGGGCAGTGCTTCTAGCATTGCAAGCATTTCATCCCCTCCGCCAGGGACTATTGCAATACAATCGGACAACATGGCTGTAGTCTGGTACATCATCAAACAAGGCGAAACCAAATCCTACCCACTTTGTCGAGAGGCCATGAGGATATGGCAATGGGCGATGGCTACCAACCGCTTTCTTTTAGCAACGCACATTTCCGGGAGTTCCAACGTGATATCAGACAGATTGAGCAGGTGCATTCTGCAACCACGAGTGGTCTCTGAATCCTCTTACAGTGCCGAAGATTTACAACTGCTGGGGTCTCCCTTGCTGCGACCTTTTTGCATCCCCAACCAACTACAAATGCAGCAATTACTTCACCCTGATTCCCCCTCGGGGACAGTCACCCAGGGATGCTCTAGCCCACAATTGGCTCTTGGGTCTGCTTTATGCCTTTCCCCCTCGCCCTCTCATTCCCCTGTTCCTGAAGAAAGCCCGCCGGTTGAAGAGCAAGATAATCCTCATAGTGCCATATTGGCCTCGTCGAATTTAGTTCCCCTTCTTATGGCCTCACCTGCTAGATCAACCATGGATTCTTGATCCAACTCCGGACTTGATCTCCCATCCGCTGAACCTGATTCACCCCAACCTGAACAGCCTGAAGCTCACAGCTTGGCTCCTCCACTTCCAGCGATTGCCAGGCAGACTGATCTTTCTTCCCCAGTACGTGACATTCTTATTGCATCTCATAAGTCTTCCACCAGAACTACTTATCTCAGCAAGTGGAAAAGGTTTACCATTTGGCTGAAGGAAAAATGGATAGACCCTTTTTCATCACCAGTGCCGGTAGTACTGGAATACCTGTCCAGTTTATTCCAATCTGGCCTATCTGCTTCTACCATTCGAGTTCATTTGGCCGCAATATCTAATTTTCACAATGGTGTCCATGACTCTTCTTTTATGTCACACAAATTATGCAAGACCTTTCTAAAAGGCGTAAATCATTTGAAACCCCCTTTTAGAGAACATAGCCAGCCATGGGACCTGTCTTTAGTCTTACGAGCTTTGACTACGTCTCCTTTTGAATCAGCCTTTTCATGCGATCTCGGGTTTCTTTCTTGGAAAACTTTGTTCTTGGTCGCTATTACTTCTGCCAGAAGTATCTCGAACTTCAAGCGCTATGCATAAAATGGCCTTACTTGATCTTTCATAAAGATAGAGTGTCATTGAGAACTAATCCTTCCTTTCTGCCAAAAGTAATCTCTGAAATGTCCATTAACCAAACCATTGAATTGCCAGTTTTCTTTCCCAATCATTCTAACAGAGAAGAGTATTGTCTACATACCCTTGACATTCACAGGCAAATTAGTTTCTATCTGGACAGAACTAAGGCTTCTCGCAAATCAGATCAGCTATTATTGGCCTGTTCTGGACCTAGACTTGGATGTGCTGTTTGTAAGGTCACATTGGGTAAATGGTTAAAAGACTGTGTAACATTTATTCACAAAACTCACGAGATCCCTCTGACTACAGCTGTTGGGGCTCATTCCACTAGGACGGTGGCAACTTCTGCTGTCTTCCATGCTAGAGCTTCTTTACCTGACATTTGTGCAGCTGCAACTTGGGCTAGACCTCATACCTTCATCAGCCATTACAAATTGGATTTGGCCTCCAGAGGAAGAGCGTCCTTTGGTTCAGTGGTGCTCAGGAATATGTCCTTCCATGAGAGCCTCCCAGGAATAGAGGTAGCTGGGGACTCTGTCCCATGCATAAGGAATAAATGAGGATTAACAATATCAGATAAAGAAGTTTTGTCTTACCATAACGTTCCATCTGTATTGTTGATCCTCATTCAGTCATTATGACCCTCCCTCCTTCCCCCTCTTGAGGCTTATAGTGGATCTCATTATCCGGTTCCATTAGGTCCTTTGATCAGAGTTGGCCTCTACTCTCTTTGACTTGCAAACTCAATCTGAGGTAACAGGGAGAGGGGAATTGTGGGTAAGAGTTTAGCTCGAGAGTTTGTGGCTGTCGCAAGATTGGAAGATGGCCGGCTCGGTTCTGAGGTCAGAACCGATACCCAGGCGTAATGACTGAACGAGGATCAACAATACAGATGGAACGTTATGGTAAGACATAACTTCTTTTTCTATTGAAGATCTTTTCTTGAGGGGGGTGCCCAGATTTCTGAGCTTTCTGTGAAGTAGCCCATCTGGTCCTTGTTGCTTTATCTTCCCTAAGAGCAGTTAGTTCCTTCTCCACATCCTTCATGTCTATCCTGGTGTCTGTGTACTGATGTTCTTCGTGTTTCACTGTTGCAGTCATAACTGTAGGGTGTTCCTGCCGGCAGGCAGCCCGAGGTCGGCCAGAATTCCAAAGTCTGGGTCCGGCGTCGGCTGTACCAGCTAGCACCCTGACGTCAGAACGTAGAGTATAAAGCTGACAGCCGACACCATCTTCTCCAGTCTTTCTTGCCGTGCGGTGGAAAGCAGCTCACAAGTTATTGGTTGGCACATTCAGGACAACGTGCTTTGACTGTCGTCGGTCCGAAGTTTTCTACTTCTCTTCTCAAGCTAAATACCCTGTTGGGGAAACCTTTTTCTTGCTCCTCCGATGTCAGAAAAAGTTAATAATTGTATATCGTGTGGAAAACAAATACCTCATAAAGATTTCCACTCTTACTGTCTACCTTGCTTAGGCCCTGACCACGATGTTTCTTGCTGTCGGTTCTGTGCCAGGTTTAATTCTCGCACTATCAAGTGTAGATACGATTGGCCTTGAATTATTTCGGTAGACGTTTCAATTATAGGATGTCGTCGGACACTTTACCGACTACCGGAATTCAAAAGAAACGCAAGGACAAGGATAGGCCTCCGAGGTCCAAACAGGATACTTTGCAGCCAGAGCCAGCTTCGGGTTCGGCAGTCGTCAGTGAGGTGCTTTTGCAGCCCCTGTCGTCCGCCACTTCGGAACTGATGGCCGACACGGACTCCCATGGGGAGCCATCTAGGCCTAGTACTTTATCTGCTGCAGGACCTTCGGACGTCGCTCCTTCAGATGAGTCCGGAACCGCTGTGCAGGTACCGGCTTCTGAGGGGGTTTTCAGGCCTTCTCATATCACTATTACTACCAAGACAAAGGCAAAGTCAAAGACTCCTGTTAAACCAAGGGTTTCTTCTCAAGCTCCTTCGGATACAGCTCCCAAGACCCAGAAGCAATTATTACGGATGGCTGAGGATTTACTTACAATGATTAGGGATTCTCACCCTCCTCCTGAAAAAAGGCCTAGACAGGATATTCCTTATGATTCCTCTGATCAGGCTTCTGTGTCTTCAGTCTCTTCCTCTGACCAGGATTATTCTTTTCCTCCTTATGAGGATTCTGATGCAGAGGACTCTATTCCTCTGCTTCTCCCCCTGAAGATTTCTCTTTTGGGGAGACTTTACATGAGATGAGAGAACATTTTCATTGGGAAGGTCAGGATTACTCTGCTTCCAAGAAGAGACTTAGGGAATTTCTCCTTCTCCCTCAACACAGACCTTTGGCTATTCCTCCTGTTCTTGATATTGTGGATGATGCCTTTGGCTATTCCTCCTGTTCTTGATATTGTGGATGATGCCTTTGGCTATTCCTCCTGTTCTTGATATTGTGGATGATGCCTTTGGCTATTCCTCCTGTTCTTGACATTGTGGATGATGCCTTTGGCTATTCCTCCTGTTCTTGATATTGTGGATGATGCCTTTGGCTATTCCTCCTGTTCTTGATATTGTGGATGATGCTTTTTCTGAAGCTAACCTGAATCCTGATTCCTTACCGCCTGCTCCTTCTAAGCCTGATAGATTTTGCAGAGTTCCTGATTCCCATCAATTTTTATTTAAGAACCCTTCTGCAGATCCTGAAACTATTTCTCAGGGTTCCAAGGCTGCTAAGGCCGCTTCATCTAAAAATCCTATTCCCTCTGAAAAGGATTCTTGTGCCTTGGACAGGTGGGGCAAAAAGGTTTATACTTCTGCTACTCTTTCTATTAGGGCTTTAAATTGCCAGTTTCATATGTTCAAGTATCAGCAATTTATTTTGTCTGTTTTAAAGCAAAGGCTTTCTACCTTTCCTGCGTGTGCAGAGGACAAGGAATTACAGGATGGTATTGCATGCAACTGAACAAGTTAGCAAACATAGTTTACATTGTGGTTTTGATGCCTTGGAAACTTCTTGCAGGGCCGCAGCCTCTGGTACTGTTATCAGGAGACATGCTTGGCTTCGTGAGCAGAATTTACCTGAACAAGTTAAGGCCAAATTGTTAGATGCCCCTGTTCAGCATGATGTTTTATTTGGATCCAAGGCTGAGGAGGTTATTAAAAAGATGGAAGAAAAGGCAAAATCTATGCAGACTGTTAAAGATTTCTTACAAGTTCAGCCTCCTAGATTCTCCAGAAATTGGCCCTCCAAAAATTGGTCCTTTCCCACGTCTGACAGGCCTCAAAGGGGAAGATATAGACGCTCCAGAGGCCGGGCGCAGGCTCATGCCTCTTACAGGTCCAGACAGTGGACTGCTTCTTCACCTAGAAGGGGAGAAGACAGACCTCAATCACAAAGGAAGCAGACCCAATGACTCTCTCTGTTGAGCTACAGGTCCTCCTTGCCTGGAAGCCCCTCTCGGAGGAAAACTTTCTCTTTTCTACCAAAATTGGACTCATATTACCCAGGACAAATGGGTTTTAGACGTGATTTTAAGAGGCTACAAATTACACTTTCATACTCTGCCAAGGTCTTCCGGTTGGCCAGATCTGCCAAAACATCAATGGTCAGAGGCCTTAAATCAAGTAGACTCTTTATTGGCCATGAGAGCCGTAGAACCTGTTCCACTTCCAGAGATGGGAAAAGGTTTTTACTCAAGACTATTTCTGGTCCCAAGAAAACAAAACTCATGGAGACCTATTCTGGACCTCTCAGTATTAAACACCTTTCTGGAAATTCCAAAATTCAAGATGCTTATTCTGCAACAACTCCTTCCCATGCTCTCCCAGGATGCTTGGATGGTAACATTGGACTTGAAGGAAGCCTACTTACACATTCCCATCAGACAGGAACACAGAAAATACCTCAGATTCAAGGCAGGTTCGAGACACTTTCAATTCTCTGTACTGCCCTTTGGCTTATCTACTGCGCCCAGAGTCTTTACCAAGTGCCTGGCTCCAGTAGTAGCTTATTGCAGACTCCAAGGGATTCAAATTTACCCCTATCTGGACGACTGCCTTATTCAGGCGGACAGCAAAGATCTTCTACTTCAACATCTGCAGTTTGTTCAGCGTCTCTTCCTACTACTGGGATTTTCAGTGAACACAAAAAAGATACATTTGATCCCCTCTCAGCAAATGATCTTTTTGGGAGCTCTTCTAAACACAAGCTTGCAAAGGGCCTACCTTACTCCAGAAAAGCAAGTACAGCTAGCATCAATTTTCATGACCTTGGCTACTTTAACTCAGCTCACTGCAAGGAAATTCCTGCAGGCATTGGGCTACATGGCTTCTTGCATCCTGTTGATTCATAATGCAAGACTTCATATGAGAAAACTTCAATGGTACCTAAAGAGTGTATGGTCTCAGCATTACCACAGTCTGGATACAATGATTCCATTGATTCCCTGCCTCCAAAAAGAGTTCCTTTGGTGGTCCAGGACTTGTGCTTTAAACGAAGGGAATCCCTTTCGTCTGCCTCATCCCTCTCAGATCATAACCACAGACGCTTCGGATTATGCTTGGGGAGCTCATTTTCTAGACAATTGCCAGCAGGACTCTTGGGCAAAGAAGCATCTTCCCTGGCACATCAACTTGAAGGAATTGTTGGCAGTCCAAAATGCTCTTCTAGCCTTCCAGAATCTGTTGCAACCGGGACATCATCTGATTCGTACAGACAATACCACAGTCATGTGGTACATAAACAAGCAGGGGGGCTCTCACTCTTACCCCCTTTGCAGACTAGCCATGAGTTTATGGGACACAGCTCTAAATCTGAATCTGCATCTTCAAGCTCAATTCATTCCAGGAAAACAGAATCCCTTAGCAGACAGCCTAAGCAGAAATCTTTTGGATCCTCACGAATGGATGCTGGACCCCAACTTATTCAGCAGGATTACGGCAGTTTGGGGTTGTCCTCGGATAGATCTGTTTGCATCCCATCTCAACCATCAGTTGCCTCTCTTTTGCACCAGGTCCTTCCACAAAACAGCTTGGAAAGTGGATGCCCTGTCTTTCAGCTGGAGGAATCTTTCGGGATATGCCTTCCCTCCTCTTCCTCTTCTGCCTCGGGTGTTACTGAAAGTAAAACAGGACAAACCCAAGATTATCATTTTGATGGCTCCAAATTGGCCTCGGCAGTTTTGGTATCCAACTTTAAGACACCTGTTCTTGGAACCTCCATGGATTTTGCCACTGTTTCCTTCTCTTCTGTCCCAGCATCAGGGTCAGATGCTACACTCTCAAATCAAGACTCTATGCCTGGCAGTTTGGCTCTACAAGGGCCTTTGATTTCGTCTGCTCTTCCCAAACAAGTTTTGGATGTTCTTTTAGAAGCTAGGAGGCCTAGCACTAGAAAATCTTATGCTTCTAAATGGAAAAGATTTTGTATTTGGATGTGGGATCGAGGTTCTGATCCTCTTTTGCCTGATATTTCCTCCATTTTACTTTACATCTCAGACCTTTTGCTTAAAGGCTTCTCCTTCTCTTCCATCAAAATCCATGCTTCTGCCATCTTGGCTCATTTCAACACTGATCCTCCCATTTTTTCTCACCAGCTGGTGAGACAATTCTTGAGAGGGGCTAAGAATTTAAGACCTCCCAGAACTCCTCCTGTTCCTGCTTGGGATCTTAATTATGTTTTGGAGAAGCTTACTTTACCTCCCTTTGAGCCTGCTGCTGCTTCGGACATCAAGTTCGTATCCTGGAAGACAGCTATTTTATTAGCTTTGACTTCTGCCAGAAGGGTGTCAGAGTTGCAAGCTCTCATGGCTGTGGAACCATATCTTATTTTCCACCAAGACAGAGTTGCCTTGAGGACCAATCCTACATTTATGCCTAAGGTGATTTCTAAAGTGGCTTTAAATCAGACTATTCACCTTCCTACTTTCTTTACAAATCCTCAAAACCAAGGGGAAAGGATTTTACATTCATTGGACGTACACAGACAACTACGATTTTACCTGGACAAAACTAAAGATTTCAGAAAATCTGATCAGTTGCTTATCTCTTATGCCTCCAGTTCTCTAGGCAAGGCTATTTCTAAACAAACTATTTCCAAATGGATTGCTCATGGAATAAGGATTTGTTACTCTCACTTTGGGAAACAGATTCCAGGTACTGTTAGAAATCATTCTACTAGAGCAGCTGCCACTTCAGCAGTTTTTCTCAGGGGAGTTCCTACCAAGGACATTTTGGAAGCTGCCACTTGGAGTTCAGTGCATACTTTTTCTAAGCACTATAATCTCCCTTTGTATTCTAAGTCTAGGGCAGGCTTTGCCTCTGCTGTTTTGCAGGGTCTTCTGGCTGCCCCTTCTTCTGCATAACCTCTTCCCTCATTCACAGCTTTGGGATTCCACCCTACAGTTATGACTGCAACAGTGAAACACGAAGAACATAATACAGTTGTGTGCACCCACCATAAATGTAGATGTTCGAGTGTCTTCACTGTTGCAGTCGGTGTTTCCCTCCCACCAATCCCCTCTTTTTTTTTTTTTGGCTTGTTCTATCTTCCTCTTCCTTTGTGGTGTATTTGTGTTTCTTTTTGGACACCTTTAGGTTATTTTGGGGGCTTCTGACATCTGGGGCAAGAAAGGCTGGAGAAGATGGCGTCGGCTGTCAGCTTTATACCCTACGTTCTGACGTCAGGGTGCTAGCTGGTACAGCTGACGCCGGACCCAGACTTTGGAATTCTGGCCGACCTCCGGCTGCCTGCCGGCAGGAACACCCTACAGTTATGACTGCAACAGTGAAGACACTCGAACATCTACATTTATGGTAGGTGTACACAACTGTACTTTCTTCCTGCCTCCCAGCATAAGATCTTACCCTTGCTTTCCTGAATTTTGCAGGTAACCCTAGTACCTGTGCCAAGTTTAACATCTTCTAAACTCTGGTGTGAATGTTGTCAAATGTTGTCTTCTCTACAGTTAGCTGTGGAGGCTGCATGTCTTTTCCACAAGAGCAGCGGTGACCCAGTCATGCGATTCAGTTTGTGTGATTTTTGGATAGTCCTAAAAGGGGGGTATGCACAAAATATTGCGCAGTGTTCTACTACTTCTGTATCTGTTAGTGCACGATTGTTTCATAGTAGTATTTCACAGTGGTTAAATATTGAAATTAGTAGATGGAGATTTGCCGTTATCTAGTTGACCTTCATTTGTTATTTAATTAACATTTGTAAATGTGATGGGGTAACAGTTCCACTGAATACTTTAGCTTTGACATTTGTTTTCAGGGAGTAGTAACAAACTTTGAAATCTTCCGTATGAGAGAGAAGCAGGTTCCTGTTGACGTGGTGGAAATGAAAGGTAAGCCATTTTTAATGTCTATCATTTACAAGCCAGGGGGAATGGTTCTACTTGATTTGAATTCATTGCAGTCTTGTTTATTGTGGTTCTTGTCACTGTTGCTGCTGTGGGTTGGGAATGCAATATTAAGCACAGTTATAACAATGGCTGTATTTGCCATTGATGTAATAGCAGTTAAAAACTGGAAGAAAAGAAACTGTTGCATTCTGAGCTGCATATACCAGTTACTTATGGACCCTAGCCATCCTACTAAGAAAAAAAAATCTATGACTTGGAGGACTCCTTAAGAATTTGTTTGCTGCTTGAGAAAGTGAAGAATATAACTTCATTATTTGCTTTGTGGCCAGTTCAGTGTCAACAACTAATGAAGCATTTAAGCCCTTGATTTGTTAGCAGTTACATAGCTGATATGTTGATTTTATAAGCAGTACATGTATTTCTAAGAAGCAGCTTTATGGGGTAGTGATCCCCCCCCCACATACACACACACCTACACACAGTTTTTTTTTTTTTACCCCCTCCCCAACCATGGTAGTATATCTTTCCCAAACACTCTGTCGACCCATTCATACCTCTAAGGTATGGCATATTGCTTTTTGAAGAACAAAAGAATGAAAGGGGGGGTTGGGTGGGGTTGATTTTTGGAGGTAAGTTAGCTGGTGCTTTGTCTATTGGCTGTCTTAACTTTTACTGCACCTGATAAATTGCTGTTCTTCGCACAACATCGTGCTCCATTTGGTTGAGCTGCAGAGAGACGTGCAGCAATACTGCTATTGTGATCACTGGACTTTGACCTTTTAATACTGCCCTTCAAGACCAGGGAAGTGGCTACTTTTCTTATTTTACATCATTTTAAGCCTCCATATTTCCTAATTTTTGCTGTTTGTACAGAAGTTAGTTATTTTGTAAGAGAAGGTAGATTGCCAGGTATTGTGGGTGTTTGCAGTGCTTGAGATACTATTTCAGATTGGCTGTTTACCTTTCACTGTATCTGATAAATGCCTGTGGTTTGCACACCTTTGCCTTTTTTTGTTGTTGTTGCAGAGTTGCACATCATGCAGATGTGAGGCGCAGTTTATTTCAGTCGTAAATACTTTAACTTTGTCTGTAACTGTGGTAGTCCATATACCACTTATTGCCTTTTATGCTAAACCGCAGTGATCCAGTGACACTTCACTGCTGCAAACTGCAACCTCTAGCCCCTGCCCACTACATAGAGGTGCTATATCTGTCAGCAGTCTCCTTGCTTAATGTCATGCTGCCCCTCCTCCTCCCATATAGATCAAGCCCTTCTCTTGTGCAAAATTAGCCCTGCTGCGCTAACCTACACCCACTCAGTATAGGAAGCCCAACTGTTCGGTAAAACTAGTAACATCAGGCAGTGCCTTGACGATGTTCTTCGTGTTACACTGTTGCAGTCATCACATTTGGGTTATCTGCCTGCAGGTAGCCCTCAGCCGGCCTGAATACCAGAGTCTTGGATTTCTTCTTCGGATGCTGTCTCTTCTTCCATGACATCAGGTCGTCAGGGGTATACAACATGCAGCCGATGCCATTACATCAGTCTTTCTTGCCATCCGGTGCCCGAAGCAGAAGCAGTTCGCAAGTGCCTGTCAGCCGACTCATGAAATTTTCATTTTCAAGTTTCAGAACCGAAGTCTACAAAAAAAAAAAAGTTGAGTACCCCGTTGGCGATCTTTTTCTTGCTCCAGCTGATGTCATTAAAAGCTAACAATATCTGTGGAAAGCAAATACCTCAAAGATTTTTATTCGTACTACATTCCCTGCTTAGGCCCAGACCACGACGTCCCTCGCTGTCGGTTTTGTGCCTTGTTCAACCCCCGAGCTATTCGTCGTAGGGCTATCTTTGCAGCAAATTATTTTTGTACACTGTATCAGTACTCTGAAATGGCTTCATTAAGCCATCCGACTACCAATCTTCCGAAAAACATAAGGATAAAGACAGAGACAGACTGCATAAGTCCAAAACTGCCGACAACGCTTCCGTTAAGCTAGTCACCAGTTCGCCGGTACTCGTGAGTCACTTTCACAGCCCCTGATACCTGCTACTTCAGATTCTCAGGCCTATACTGAGACCCATTCGGAGTCTGGTATGCCGAGAGATGCTTCAACTTTGAAACCTGCGTATGTCTCTACCTTGGATGGGACCGGAGCCACTGTGCAGGCACCAGCTTCTGAGGGTGTATTCTGGCCTACTGACTTGCATTTTAAACAGACGCCATCTTCTTCTTCCAGGCCTAAAACTCGCACCACGTCTAGAAAACAGACGTCCAAACCAAATGCTCAGGCCCATATGCCTAAAAAAACAAATGCTTAGAATGGCTGAAGACCTTATTACCTTAATTAGGGGAAGCCAGCCTTCCCCCTCTAAGAGACCTAGAACTGATTTTCCTTCTGATTCTTCTCATCAGGAATCTTATTTCTGTTCCTTCTGATTACCAGGATTTGCCTTTATCTACCTGTGAGGATTCTGTTGCAGAGGATTCCATTCCCTCTGCTTCCCCTCCAGAAGACTTTTCTTTTGGTGAAACCTTGCACACTGTTAGGGAGAATTTCTGCTGGGAAAGCCAGGATTACTCTGACTCTAAAAAGAGGCTCAGGGAATTCTTACTCCTTCCTCAACACAGGCCTTTAGCTATCCGTCCTGTTCTGGACATTGTAGATGATGCTTTCTTGGAATCTAGCCTTTCCCCAGACACTTTATCTCCAGCTCCCAGAAAACCTGACTGGTATTACAGATTACCTGATTCTCACAAGTTCCTCTTCAAGAAATCTACTGCGGCTCCAGAGACCATTTCCCAAGGACCAAAAGGCATTAAGGCTACTGCTGCCAAAAATCCTACCCCTTCTGATAGAGATTCTAGAGCCTTAGATGGGGTAAGAAAGTATACACGTCTGCTACTTTGGCCATTAAGGCTTTAAATTGCCAGTTTCATATGTTAAAGTAAACGCTGCTCGAACAAGGAGGAAACTCCAAACTGTTTATTCACCAAACAAAAACGATAGTAACAAGAAATACACATAAAATCCAAAATTCGGTTAAGTGCTTTCATCTGCTTGTACGGCAGATTTCATCAGAACCAAAAAAATGTTACAGGTGTATTCCTATATAGCGATTTTGGCGCCAAATCTCACTTAATTACATTACTAATTGCACCACAATATTCAATATTAAGTTAAAATTTTAAAGAGCACCACTTTGTTCATTATAACTTTGAAAAATATTGTAAAATATGTATATGTACATAATATATACACATGTTGCACATGAATTGTAAATATTAGAGAGTATATTAATTAAATAAATAGAATTGAATGTAATTTATAAATATTTATATTATTTTGTTAAAATTGATAATAAATATATAATAAATATATAAATAGTCAATATAAGCAACATAAATAGTAATAGCAGAATGCATGATGTGTAAATATATGGTGGATATATATATATAGTGTATATTAATGTCTCAAATGAAACAATAACTAGTTAACATGACAACGAACATTGACGTCAACAGATGGGATAAACACATGCATAAAAAGTCATGGTGTATATAAAGGAGATGTCATATTAAATATATAAATACATGTTGTAAATGTATAAATGAAAATATATAAAAAATGAAAATATATAAAAAATGAAAATATATAAAAATGATGAAAATGACTTAGAAAACATGAATTACAATACATGAATCAAGAGTCCAAGATAAGAAAAGGTTTGATGCTGATATAATCATTCAGTCCAGGTCGAGTAGTAGCATCACATAATAGCTGCCATTTACTTTCTAAAAGTGCTAAATAACATTTCCAATTGCCCCCTAAAGCGGTATGATCGATGTGATCTATAATACTAAAAAGGAATGAATGATCAGTACCTTTGTCTAAAATGTGTTTGCTTAAAGCATTGTTAGGATCCTGCTTCCTTATTCTGTATGAATGTTTGTAAATTCTAGTCCTGAATTTCCTCTCTGTCTTACCGATATAATGTGCGTCACACACTACACAAGTGGCAACATAGACTATTCTGGGTGTGTTGCAATTCCCCACCATACTATGTAAGCTATTCCTAGTAATATTATTTAACTTAATAACCTTAGCTTCATTAATAAACTTACATTGTTTACATGTACCGCACTTTTTAGTGTGCTTAAATCTGTTGGACTCTCTTCTGTTGTCTTTACTCCTTTCCAACATAGTTTTGATGTTGTATGAAGTCTTAAATACAAATTTGGGTAAAAAACCTACTAGGTCGCTAACTTCATCAGAGGTTGTAAAGAGGTTCCAGTGTTTAAGCAATATTTCCATAATAAAATTAATATAAGGACTGTACATAAGAACACATGTACATCTGTTTTGCTCCACTTTTTTGATTGTTGGAATAAATGGCCTTCCTAATAGAGGTGGATATTTATGACCCCATTCCTTCTTAACATAAACTAATATCGGGGAAATCAAATCATCAGGGTAACCCCTGTTGGTGAACATATTATATATAGTGTTGAATTCACTTTCCATAGTCTCTTTGTTTGAAGACATGCGAGCTGCACGTATGCATTGACCTTTAAAAACATTTTTAAAAATATGAGGTGGATGACAGCTATCATAAAATAAATAATCATTTGAAAAAGTTTCTTTTCTATAAATCCTGGACTCAAATTCTTTATCATTAGAGTTGACATAAGTATCTAAATAAGAAATACCATGAGACTCCACTTTGTACGTGAATTTTAAGAAATTGGTTGTGTTGTTCAAATAATCTATAAAACTCTGAATCAAGTCAACAGGTCCATTCCACAAGATAAATAAATCGTCCAAGTACCTAGTATAGTATGCCATGTACTTGTAGTACTCACTGGGAAAAATAAACAAGGATTCCCATTCCAACATTACAAGGTTTGCGAACACCGGGGCGCAGGAGGCACCCATTGCTACCCCTCTGCTCTGTCTGAATAGTTCACCCTGGAATTGAAGATAATTATGGTCCAAGACCAAACCCATCATGTCCACTATCAGGTTGATTTTCTCAAAACTTAAACCGGAAAACCTCTTTAAACTGTTGAAAAAATAGTCTAAACCCATCTCCCTAGGAATACTAGAGAAGAGGTCGACAACATCAATTGTAAGAAAGGTCAGCCCCTTTTGCCATATCAAGGGAGTCAGTTTACCCAAAAAGTTCCAAGAGTCTTTAGTGAGGTGATCGACATTATCATACACGTGCTTGGTCCACGTGTCAATAGTCACCCCCAAATTATAGGTTTTAGACTTAGAACCTGATATTATCGGCCTAAATGGAGGTTTCTCAAGGTTCTTATGTATTTTAGGAATCCCTATAATAGAAGCCATCTTAGGGAATTCCACTCTAATAAATTCATATATCTCATTTGATATCCGATTATCAAGTAAATATTCCTCAATGGCAAGATCTATGCGTTTATAACCTATATTAACCTGATTAAGGGACACTTCCTCATAATTACCTGATTGGTGTAGAATGTTCAAAATTTCCTGGTTGTAATTAGTGGTGTTAAACAACACTATCCCACCCCCTTTGTCCGGCTTCATGATCCTAAGATCATGGTTGTCAATAACCTTGTTCAAACATTCCCTCTCTTTTAAAGTTAGGTTGTCCTTAAAACTATTAAGAGTATTCTTTGTTATTCTTGACACGATGGTTAAACCAATACATGTCTTTGGCAACTAATCTTTCATATTGGGCGACAGTAGGGTGGTAGCTAGGAACATATGAACTTTTTTTCTTCAATTTGTCTTGATAGTCATGTTTGTCCTGTACCTTATTTTTGTCTTTATCAATATCTTTAAACTGGATAGCCAAGTTGATTCTACGACAAAAAAGTTTTGTCTCCTTAATGGTGTCAATAATGTTGAAACGTGCTGTTGGTATAAATTTCATTCCTTTACAGAATAAGGTACAGAAATCATCAGAAATAGATGCATCCGTGTAATTATAAACCTTTAAACCTTTATATGTATGTATAACTACAGGGGTATGTTCCTTCTCAATACTAGTACAAAGAGTAAGGCTGTCAATATTTAACATAGACTCCTGTACCTGTTTAGATTCAAACTCATTCGGTATAAGGTCCACATGTTCTAATATCTCCTTTTGTAATATTTGGGGGCTGGATGAAATCGTCCCCCTTGAAAATTTTCATCTTCATCTAGTACCCATGTGTCCTTCCTACCCTTGTTTATTCTGTGGTCTGTAAGAAAAAGTTTCACACTATAGAGGCTGCCAAGATGTTCTTTGTGTTTCACTGTTGCAGTCATCACATTTGGGTTATCTGCTTGCAGTAGCCCTCAGTCAGCCTGATTAACAAAGTCTTCGGTCCTGCGTCGGTTGCTGTCTCTTTTTCCATGACATCAGGTAGTCAGGGGTATATAACCTGCAGCCGATGCCATTACATCAGTCTTTCTTGCCGTGCGGTGCCCTAAGCAGAAGCAGTTCGCAAGTGCCGGTCGGCCAACTCCTGAAATTTTCATTTTCGAGTTTCAGAACCGAAATCTTAAACTAAAAGCAAAGTACCCCATTGGGGAAACTTTTTCTTGCCTCTAAACTGATGTCAGTAAAAGTAAATGCATTTCTTGTGGAAAGCAAATACCTCATAAAGATTTTGATTCGTACTGTATTCCTTGCCTTGGCCCTGACCACAACGTACCTCGCTGTTGGTTTTGTGCCTTATTTAAACAATGAACTATCCGTCGTCAGTATATTTTCGCTTCTAAATATTTTGGTGCTCAGTTCAATTATCCAGATATGTCTTTGGTAAGCCATCCGACTACCGACTTTCCGAAAATACGCAAAGATAAAGACCGAGACAAGCCGCCTAGGTCCAAAGCTGCCGATGACGCTTCTCCTAAGCCAGTCGCCAGTTCGCCAGTACTCAGTGAGGCGCTTTCACAGCCCCTGATACCTGCTACTTCAGATTTGCAGGCCTCTGCTGATACCCATTCGGAGTCCGGTATGCCACGAGATGCTTCAACTGAGGAACCTATGGAGGTCTCTACCTTGGATGGGTCCGGAGCCGCTGTGCAGGCACCAGCTTTTGAGGGTGTATTCAGGCCTACTGACTTGCATATCACACAGATGCCATCTTCTTCTTCAAGGCCTAAAACTCGAACCATGCCTAGAAAACCGACGCCCAGACTGCATGGACAGGCCTCTATGCCTAAAAAAAATTATAAGAATGGCTGAAGACCTTATTACTTTAATCAGGGGAAGCCAACCTTCCCCTTTTAAGAGACCTAGGACTTAGTTTGCTTATGGTACTTTTTACCACGATTCTGAAATTTCTGTTTCCTTTGATGACCAGGATCTACCCTTATCTACTTATGAGGATTCTGATGCTGAGGACTCTATTCCCTCTGCTTCCCTTCCCAAAGGATTTCTTTTTTGGTGAAACCTTCCATACTCTTAGGAAGCATTTTCATTGGGAAAGTCAGGATTTCTCTGATTCTAAAATGAGGCTTAGGGATTTCTTACTCCTGCTCCAGCACAGGCCTTTAGCTATCCCTCCTTACTAGTCATTGTTGATGAGGGAGGATGGCCTAATGGTTAAGGTGTTTGCCTTACAAACACAAGGTGCAGAGTTTGAGTCTCACAAGGGATAATTGGCTAGGCTTAAAATGGCTTGCAAGGGCAGTTAGCTTAGTACTAATGTATGAATCTGTTATGCCTTTTCGGAATCTAGGTTGGCCCCTGACTCTTTACCTCCTGCTCCCAGAAAACCTGATAGATATTACAGGGTTCCTGACTCTCACAAGTTCCTTTTCAAAAATCCTACTGCAGATCCTGAGACCATTTCACAGGGACCCAAGGGCATTAAAGCTACTACTGCCAAAAATCCTGCCCCCTCTGATAGAGACCCCAGGGCGCTGGGTAGATGGGGTAAGAAGGTATACACTTCTGCAACCTTGGCCATTATGGCCTTAAACTGTCAGTTTCATATGTTAAAGTATCAGCAGCATATTATTGGATTGTTTAAACAAAAAATGATGTTGATTCGTGATTGTGCTGAAAATAAGGATTTACAGGATTTAATGCATTCTGCTGAACAGGTTGGAAAACATACTTTGCAGTGTGGATTTAATTCGTTAGAGGCTTCTTGCAGGGCTGCTGTCACTGGGTCTGTACTTAGAAGGCATCCTTGGCTTAAGGAGCAATTCTTGCCAGATCATGTTAAAGCTAAATTACTGGTTGCTCCCTTAAATCAGGACCACCTGTTTGTCAACAAGGCAGAAGTTGTTCTTAAAAAGATGGAGGAAAAAGCTAAATCTATGCAAACTGTTAAAGATTTTTTTACAAGTACAACCTCCAAGATTTAGTAGACATTGGCCCTCTAAGAATTGGTCCTTTCCTGCCTCTTCCAGGCCTTCTCCGTCCAAACCCAGATCCAGCAGAACACCCAGGCTTCAGTCCCAAGGTACGCACAGGACTAAGCAGTGGGGGGCTCCCACTTCCAAATCTGGGAGTAGTAAAACTCCCCCTATGGTAAACTGTCTCAGTGACTTAACTTTAAAATTTCCAAGCACTTCTCAACTGACTGCCCCTTTGGGGGGAAAGATTGCTCTACATGCAAAACACTGGGAACTCGTTACCAAGGACAAATGGGTTTTAAATGTAGTTTCCCAAGGATACAGATTTCACTTCCACACGTTATCAACCCCAAACGGTTGGCCAGATCTACCCCCAAATCAGTGGGCAGAGGCTCAAAAGCAAGTACTCTCTCTCTTAAGCATAGCGGCTATTCAAACTGTATCAGAAGAGGAAAAGGGACAAGGTTTCTACTGAAGACTTTTCCTGGTACACAGAAAAGACTATTCATGGCGTCCTGTCCTGGACCTGTCTACTTTAAACACCTTTTTAGTGATTCCAAAATTCAAGATGTTAACTCTTCACCAGTTACTTCCTATGCTAGGCAAAGATGCCTGGTTGGCAACACTTGATTTAAAGGAAGCATACCTGCACATCCCAATCAGGGAATCATGCAGACGTTACCTATGCTTCAAGGCAGGGTACATGCACTATCAGTTCTCTGCACTGCCCTTTGGCTTATCTACTGCACCCAGGGTATTCAGAAAGTGCCTAGCCCCAGTCCTTGCATTTTGCAGGCAAAGAAATATTCAAATATACCCATACATGGACGATTGTCTAATTCAGGCAGAAAGCCAGGATATACCTTTGAATCATCTGGCTTTTGTACAAAGGGTGCTAACTTGTCTGGGGTACACCATAAATGAAAAGAAATCACACCTGGTACCCTGCCAACAAGTTATATTCCTGGGAGCAAGCTTGAATACAACTTCCCAGATGGTTTTCCTCACGCCAGAGAAACAAATTCATTTGACAACCTCCTTCAAACTAGTGGCCATAAAAACCCTGCTATCTGCAAGGCAAATACTGCAAGCCTTGGGGTTCATGGCCTCCTGCATTCTTCTAATTCCATATGCAAGACTGCATATGAGGAAACTACAATGGTATCTAAAAAGCCTATGGTGTCAACATTCTCAGGATCTAGAAACAATGATTCCTATCATACCTTGCCTACGGTTAGAGTTCCTTTGGTGGGCAGAGGTCTGCCACCAAAACAAGGGACTACCATTCACTCTACCCCCTGCCGCCCATACCCTAACAACAGACTCGTCAGACTATGTATGGGGGGGGCTCACCTGGCAGGGAAGTGCATTCAGGGCAAATGGAACCCAAGTCAAATGCACCTGCATATCAAAAAGAAATGTTAGCTGTACAGAGTGCTCTGACAACCTTCAAGGACCACATTCTTCCAGGACAATTAATGGTAAAGATGGACAACACTGTTATGTGGTACATAAACAAGCGGGGGGGTACACATTCCTACCCCCTCTGCAGACTAGCCATGACACTGTGGGAACACAGGCTTGAGCTACCAAGTGCATCTATAAGCTGAATTCCTGCTAGGAAAACTAAATGCACTGGCAGACGGACTAAGCAGTAACCTCATGGACCCACACGAGTGGAAACTGGAAGGAAAGGCTTTCAACATGTTGACAAACAAATGGAGGAGCCCAGATGTAGACCTGTTTGCCTCCCCCCAGAACTACCATTTGGACAAATTTTGCACAAGAACTCCCCACAAACAAGCTTGGAAAGTGGATGCTCTGTCCTTCAGCTGGAAAAACCTATCAGTTTATGCCTTTCCTCCTCTGCCTCTCCTCTCCAAAGTACTACTAAAGATCAAGCAGGACAATCCAAGGACAATATTGATTTCACCAGACTGGCCACGCCAGCACTGGTACCCCCTCTTTCGCAGTGTGTCACTATTGGCACCTGCCTAAGACCCCTACCCTGTAGTCTCAGCAGGAGAACCAGATTCTGCACCCTCGGCTTCAAACCCTGAACCTAGCAGCCTGGCTAATTACCTAATCTCTCCTTTACCATCCCTCAGTAAACTAGTGATGGATATCATTTTAGAGGCAAGGAGGCCTAGGACTAGAAAATCTTAAGCTGAAAAATGAAAAAGATTTTTGTGCCTGGAACCAATCTCAAGGGATGAGCACAGCAGCACCCAATTTACCTCAGATTTTACAGTACTTAACTGAGATGCTTCACAAGGGCCTTTCTTTTTCCTCTGTCAAAATTCACGCCTCAGCCATTTCAGCTTATTATAACACAGAACCTCCCTTCTTCTCTCATCCACTGCTCAAGCAGTTCCTCAGAGTGGGCAAAAATTTAAGACCACCCAGGAGAGCCCCTACTCCAGCCTGGGACCTTAACTTTGTATTGGAGAAACTCACTCTTCCTCCTTTCGAGCCAGCTGCTAGTGCAGATTTAAATTTCCTTTCTTGGAAAACAGCCTTCCTTTTAGCAATCACTTCAGCAGGAAGGATATCAGAATTACAGGCCCTTATGGCAGTGGAGCCTTTGATCATCTTCATGCAGACAAGGTGTCCCTCAGAACAAATTCCCTCCTTCATGCCCAAGGTGGTATCCAGTGTGGCTCTTAATCAGTCCATTCATTTGCCAACCTTCTTTCTTAATCCACAGAACAAAGGGGAACGGATACTGTACTCAGATGTGCACAGACAACTTAGATTTTACATGGACAGGACTAAACCTCAAAGGAAAGCTGAACTGCTGGTGGCATTTACTGCAGGGGCAGAGGGGAAGGTATTTCAAAGCAAACCATTTTTAATGGATAGGCTATTGCATTCATTTCTGCCATAAGCCCCATGGAAAACCTATCCCACAGGGGATCAGACCCCATTCAACCAGTGCTGCATCTACCTCTACAGCCTTATTCAGAGGTGTCCCTACCAGGGACATCTTAGAAGCCGATACCTGGAGTTCTGTACATACTTTCACCAAGCATTACCATTTGCCAATTTTCTCTAAATCCAGAGCTGGCTTTACCACTGCAGTCTTGCAGGGCCTTATAGCTGGTCCTAATGCTATCTAAATGTCTCCTCCCATCCTTAGCTTTGGGAATCTACCCAAATGTGATGACTGCAACAGTGAAACAAGAAGAACTTAGTATAGTTGTGTGCACTTACCATAAATGTAGATGTTCAAGTGTATTCACTGTTGCAGTCCTGGTTACCCTCCCTCCAGCCCCCCAAATTTTTGTGGCTATACCTCTACTCTCCTTTACTATGTTTAAAAGCTTTTTGGTGTATTTGCTTTTTTATTGGACATATAATCTTGTGTATGTGTGTGTGTGTGTGTGTGTGTATATATATATATATATATATATATATATATATATATATATATATATATATTTTAAATTTATTTATTGCTTCCCATTAAGGGGGCACCTGACATCTGGGGCAAGAAAAACTGATGTAATGGCGTCGGCTGCATGTTTTATACCCCTGATTACCTGACGTCACGGAAGAAGAGACAGCAACCGACGCAGGACCTAAGACTTTGTTAATCGGGCCGAATTGAGGGCTACTGCAAGCAGATAATCCAAATGATGTGATGACTGCGACAGTGAATGCACTCTAACATCTACGTTTGCGGTAAGTGTACACAGCTGTACTTTTGCTTTTCCGACAGTGAATACACTCTAACGTCTACGTTTGCGGTAAGGGTACACAGCTGTACTTTTGCTTTTCTTTTTTATGACTTATAGGAGGTGGTGATCATATTTGAAATGACCAGTGATTATTCCGAGGAGTTTGGTTTGAGGAGCATATTGTGTTTTTGTTATCATTTGATGGAATGTGGAATGAATGTTTTTGTTCTTGGTAGTTTTTGAGGTAAATAGCATTAGTTTTTCTTTTGTGGTGTACGAGTAGGTCTGCGGTATCAAGCCAGGATTTGGTGGATAAGGATCCTTGTTGGATGAAGTTTTGCAGGGAGGATAGTGTCTGAGCAGAAAAGATGAGTGTAGCAACATATGCATATTGTACTGTTGTTGCTTGTTCGGAGGTGCAGTGTAGATTGTTATTAATGATATTAAAGAGAAAGGGTGTCCTACAACTGATCCTTGGGAGTGTCTTACAGCTGATCCTTGAGAATGCTGACTGAGCCTTCTTCCCTTTGAAAGTGGACACCCCTTGCACCAAAGGAGGTCTCTAATGAAGGGACAAGGGGTAAGACTTGCTCGGATGATAAGTGACTTGGATGAATTCTACAAAGAAAAGAATGTTTTATTGGGCATGTCGATGAAGAGAGGTTATTCAGCTTACTTTGTGAGACCTCTGTTGGATGAGGTGACCCGCAAGAGAATTGAGGGACACTTTTATCCATTACTAGGCCTTGATACACCTGGAAGGGGTGCACCATTTGGTAACAGTGAAACGGTAACGGGTAACATCAGTAACTATAAAAATGCATTAATTTTGACATACAACCCACAATTCCCACTGATTAGAGACATTTTTGTAAAAAAATTGGTATATATTAAAAAGTGATGAGCTCACAAGTGTCAAATTGGGTGATGCACCAGTTGTAGTGTATAAGAAAGATACAAGTTTAAAAAATATATTAGAAAAAAACAAAGACAGAAAGAACAAAGCTGACAAAGGCAGGATGGCAAAATGTGGACATTGCACCCAGTGCCAGCACATTTTAGAAGGAGACGATGTATTTATTGAAAATTATGGTTGGGTGAGATACAGTCAGAACAACAGCTGTGTTACAATAAATGTAGTGTACATTGGTGTTTGCCAGGTGTGTTCTGGATATTACATAGAAAAAACCAAGAATGAATTTAGAACCCGGATATATCAGCACATTTATGATATAGGGAAGGCTAATACAAAAAATGCGCTGGCTAAACATCTTTGTAATTTTCCAGGCCATTATTTTAAGTTTGCGGTTTTGGAGCAGGTAGAGATGGATGAAAGGGGTGGTACATTGGACCTGTTTTTAGAATACAAAGATTTCTTGTGGCAGCTGAGGGTTAATGCTACAAGATTTCCAGGTCTTAATGAAGTAGCATCCCTCAGCAGCTATTTAAAATTTAAAAGCGGACCACCACTTGTAATAGATTGCATTAACATATGTAAAAACAGGAAACAGTTTATGCATTTAAATTGATTTTTTATATATATATATATATATATATATATATATATATATATATATTTAGATATATTTGTATGTTTCATTTTTTATAAATATTTCATAGTAGTATTTCATAGCGTATTATGTTGTTTTTTGTATTGTGCAGTAAGTATTTTTGAGCCTGTCTTTTTAAATGGAAGCAAAGCTTCAGTTAGCTATGTAAATGTGCTTAACAAGAGTATTTAATGTGTTTTAGTTGTGGTAACAGTATTCTGAAGAAGTCAATAGTAATTGTGACAAAAATGTTTAATACATTTTATCTCCTCACATCCAGTTCGCCTTTGTGCTTATTCACCTGTTACTTGGTTTGGTTCTTTTTTATCTGCGATTGTTATTAATGATATTAAAGAGAAGGGTGTCCTACATCTGATCCTTGGGAGTGTCTTACAACTGATCCTTGAGAATGCTGACTGAGACTAGAAGGAAACTGGAGTAGTCCTTGTGCCATTTAACCGCCTGTTTTCTATTGGATAGACCACTATGAAGCCAAGTTAGGGTTTGAGCACTGAGACCTAGAGAAGCAAGTTCATGAAGACATTTTTGGTGTGCAGCTGTAGCAGATGTTTTTGATAGGTCAAGGAAGATCTAATGCTAATCCTTATGTGACATGCTGGTGACAGAACCCAACAAATTAAGATGGGGGCGCACTTTCTTCTTAAAGGCTTGTTACTAGCAAGGTCCCCCAGGGCTCCGTATTGGAACCACTGCTTTCTGTTGCTTACATTTATGATGTCCATACAGACATTAAGGCGCATTTCGAGATCAAGTCTGCAGATTATTTCAAAGCTGTGGCTATCCTCCACTCCCCAGAAGACCCTACAGGAGGGACTAAACACACACAAATGATGACAAGACCACAGCCTGAAGCTAAATTCTAAAAAGTGCAGCTTTGTGTTCTTTGGAAAAAGAGAACACCCGTGCACCTGTCATATAAATGATACAGTTACTGGGGATTTGGTCACTGGTCACCTTTTGTAAACAAGGAAGTCTTTTGGCCACCACATATCTATTTGAGTTCAAGGACATTCTAATTCCTCTGTACTCTTTCATTAGTAAACCCATAATAGTATATCTCTCTTTCAGCATGTACCTGTTCAGACACTTCAGCTTGAAAGCCTAGCACTTGTGTACCTGGGGAGCACTTGAGTTCCTTGACATCAAAGGAATGTCTTAATGCTATCCGTCTCTTACAAAACTTGCATAGTCTGACCTTTGCCTACCCTGTAAGACCTCAAATAACCCTGTTGTTCATGACCTCTTACGCAAAACCCATAATGTTACAAATACGTGTACTAGAGACCTAAACCTCCACTGTAGCATAAACAGAATCTGTTGGCAGGACAGACCCTTTCTAAAGAATTCTTCTAATCTGGAGTACATGTATTTATTTATTTATTTTGCATTTGTTTACCGGGAAAGCCCATCTAGACAAAAAAGTCCATTTTCATTGGAGGCCCGGGGAGAAAAGTTCCACAATGACAGTTTATACAAACAGTTTTTACAGAGTAAAAGCCGAGTAAATGTAGAAATGTAGACAAGTTACAAATACATTGGATAAATGTAAAGAGAGAAAACATATTTAAAGCCATAAACAGTGTATATACAGAGGAAAACTTATTAACATGTGGCCTAAGAGCAAGCAGGAAGAAGAATTAATATGATTTGTTAATATAATAGTATGGTTGAGCAGATGGGGGAGCGAGGATCGAGGGAGTAGAGTATACAGAGGTTACTGAGCTCTTATAAAGAAGAGATGAAAGAAATGTTCATGGAGATGGGGAAAAAGTACAGGTAGTAAGTGTAAAGGGTGAGGGGAAGGGAGACAGGAAAAATAAGGTGGGGGTAAAGAAGTCAAATTAGCTGAAGTAAGGAAGGAAGTGTGTGTGAAAATGGCAGGAGAGGGGTAGCAGAAATTTCTCTTTTATCTTAAACAATTTGGCTCCCAAATCCTGTTCACTAAAAACCTGGATAAATGAATGGGTAATTGTAAATATTCCTCTGGTCTGGTTCCAGAATCCCTTATGGACGTGAGAAACAAGTAGGAGTGACTTAATTACTTCGTAAAAGCCTGAGAACCTGTTCTTCATTTGCTTCAGTTTTATTTCACTGCTTAAACACTTCATACAAATTCACATGAAGCATAGTAAATCGGTAAATAATGAAATATAAAATTAAACGGTATGGACGAATTGCAGTGTTATTTAAGACACGTGCAATCTGAGTAAAAGTTGCAAAGTAGTATACAAAGATAAATTAAGCTAACAAACACAGAACAGTTAAAGTTGTATCAAATGATTAACACTAATAGTTGTCTTAAAAAGAAATGTAAATTTAGCCCAATAGAAACTTATTGACACAAGACCCAAAGTTTGTGCATTAAGTTTGTATCCATACGAAAAGGACCAAGGCAGGGAAAAAAAATGCTAGGAATGTAGGACGAGCTTGAGCAGAACTGTACAGTGGAATGACAAAGCTGCAATCAAGTTGTTGTGTCTTTCGTCCTTTCCCGGTTAGGGGTCGCCACAGCAGAACTCCGGTCCGCTAATGATTGGCAGTTGATTTTTACGTGCCGAGTTGCCAGCCCTGATGCACAACCTTCAACGAAGGTACGCCCATTCACGCATGTCTCCACGCAGAAGATGCTCTAGCTGAGAATCGAACCGAACAACGTCTTACTGTGAGGCGACAATGCTACCGCAGCACCACCACCGCGGATATTACAAAGCTGCAATCAAGTATTTATTTAAAATCCCACAGGTAAGATAGAGTTAAAAGGACAGTATGAAGCTGTAAGCTTCCAGTGTCCACAGGCTGCAATAGGGCACAAGTCCTGCATCTATGGCTCGTTCAGGTTTTTACATGTGCAACTACACCATCCGGTAGCTAATGTGCACTCCTGCTGAAATGAGGGCTTTCTTGTGCTTTCCGATACGTGTCTGTTGCAACATTTGTGATGAACACTGCGGCACCAACACAAGTTAGCGGAACCAAGTGTGCATCCATGCTCTTACACGGCATGCTTTCTGTATGCTGTAATGGATGTCAAGTGTTAGGAACCAGACTTTGTCCTTCCATGTGGGCCCATTGAACCATCATTGACGGCTTACAGTTACCCACTACTGTTACTTTGTTAAGCTCTGTGGTCACAGGACTTTGGAGACGGCTCTGTACTGCAGAAGAATAGTGAATTGCAGCATTTCCGTTTCTGTCACATGTTGATTGCTGCAGTAATAGCTAGACCAAACAGTGCTGGGTAGCAGTATCTCGAAGATGAACAGTAGAATATGGTCTTCCCTCATTCCACAAAATGGCAACATTTATCAAGTCTCCCCCACTCCCCCTTCTTCTTGAAGATCTACCCACTTTAAGCCACCATTTCCAGTTATAGTTTGTACATATAAATTTGTTAATCAGAAGGATCACTGCTGCAGTGTAATCTCTCAATCAGTGGGAATTGGTTGCAGGTCAACATTTGACCTTGTGCCTGACGTGTCAGTACATATTCAGTGAACCTAAACAGCAGTATCAAAGTAGACCTTGAGGTCCTGAAATCTGGCTACAGTCATACTTTCCATAATGTCTTCAAAGAGGAGCTGGACTGACCACGCTAAGGACATCAGCATGATTCTGTTTCTGCTCAGCACAAATTAGTCTCCATCATCTTCACTTCTGTTTCTGTGCAGTAAGTAATTAGTAGTCTGTGTCTTAATCCCTTTAAAGGGACTTCCAAAGAGCAGTAAGCATCTATTAAGGAATTATTTTGTTAATTTGTATTTTGTCAAATTGCAGATGAGCAGGGAGTGTCTTATTCCTCTCCATGCTGGCACCTACTCATTTCGTTTTTCTCTGGAAGGAGTTGTTGCCCATCTAGCACACCACAAAAATTTCTGCCATACAGGTCTTGTTTGCTGGACTTCAGAGATAGGCTAAGTCCTTCTGGTGGCAGGAATGACCAGCAGGGTTAAGTCCCTTGATGCTGAGTTTGGACTTTGGAACATAATTGTTGGCTTCTTTGTTCTAAAAGAAGGGATGGAAGATTAGGTGAGTTGACCTTTCATCTTCCATACCTTTTTCTGACATAATCTAGATGTCAAGTCTTGCTTTATACATGTCCTAAAGCATTGGGAGGGGGGTCAGGATTTAAAGGCTGACATCTGCCTGCTGCTAATTATCACAGGTAAGTATTTAAGCTGCAGCAGTGATCCTGTTGTTCAGCCATCTACTGTTGTGGCGGGTATATTGTCACAGCTGTGCTTGTTATTTATTGTTAGTGAGGCATACAGTGTGCCTTCTCTCATCTGCATGGATTAGTGCCACAAGGTGTAGTGAATACTGATGATCAGCTAGGACATTCTGTAATGTGGCATGCAGTTTTGGTACTGCAGGGTTAAGCACACTGGCTGTACTTACTACATCGGAGATAAATTTGTTAGCAGGAAGTAAAGGCAGTGGAACTGTAGGCAGCAGTTTAGATAAAAAAAAAATAGTGACCTTAGGATATACATACATCGTCTTTTTAAATGTTTGAAGGTGTCTACTGTGTGAATTTCAAACTGCTCTTGATTGGTTATTCCATGATGTATAATCTTGTTTTTTCCCCCCTCTTATTTAATAGAAAGCATTATAGCATTTGCATGGGAACCCAATGGTAGCAAGTTTGCCGTACTGCATGGAGAGTCCCCAAGAATTGCAGCCTCCTTTTACCATGTCAAGAACAACGGCAAGATTGAACTCATCAGTAAGTTATTTCAGACATGGACTTAGGGTCCTTAAACTTGGTTCTTTTATCAGATAAGAATGTAGTGCTAATGTGCGCTGGTCCACTTCCATTTTGGCTATGTCACTGAATCCTGTGTAACATGATTGTGATAAAGATTTGTGTTTCTTTGTAATATGACTTGACTATCATACTCTCATTTGTTCATTAATTTGTTTTAGTTTGTTTACCAGTTTTTTTCGACTGGGCAGATGTTCATCGTGCATACAGCTGCAGTCACAACAGATGGGTTTTCCTGCCGTCAGGCGGGTCCTCGGTCGGCCGAATTCCAAAGTCTAGGTCCGTCGGTTGTCATCGCTTCTTCCTGACGTCAGTGCGACAGGGTATAAAAGAACCAGCCGACGCCATTTTCTTCAGTCTTTCTTGCGCGGTGCCGGCAGAAGCAGTTCGCAAGTGCCGGTTGGCCAGCTCCTGAAATTACGAAATTTGGAAACCAAAGTCTTCTTAAAGCTAAGTACCCGTTGAAACTTTTCTTGTCTCAGACCGATGTCAGACACAGTTAATAATTGTATTTCTTGTGGGAAGCAAATACCACATAAGGATTTCCATTCCCTCTGTATACCTTGTTTTGGCCCAGACCACGACGTCTCGGTCTGTCGCTTTTGTGCTACATTCAACAAACGCACTATTAAGCGTCGGGCGGAGTTCGCCCAGCATTATTTTGGGAAAGCATTTAACTATGAACCATGAAAAAGTGTAAGCACTCCAAAGAGAACTATAAATCCAATACAAAGTGCCAGGGCACGCTGGTTTACATTCAGAAACTTTATTCCACAATGAATTAAAATCCACTCTAGGTACTCAGCTCGAGAAACAAAAATGTCAGCTCGACAGATAAATGTGTTAACGCTCTTACATCAACACTTCCAATATGCGTTTTCGTCCTTAGGACTTCATCAGACAATCTACTTCCATTAACACACATTTAAATAATAAATACATTGAATATAATTAACTTAATTATCCATAGAGCTTTATCTATTAATTCAAACACACCAATCTATGTGCATAGTTCATGAATATTAATGCCTATCATTTTAAAGTGCTATAGTGCTTGATGTTTTAAAATATAAATATACACATTTAAAATAAACAATTGAAAACTGGCATGAATCAAATTGTTAAAATGATTAAATACTAATTTCAAATGTTAATTAATATATATATATATATATATATATATATATATATATATATATAAATTAATAAAAATTAACATTCATTCAATCCTTAAAAATATTTTGTTGTGAATGGGAACTAGCTTTATATACAATGAATAGTGCCATCTGGTGTCCATATCCAGAATTACACTACAATTTATTAGCTCTTATTTTAAGTAGAGGTGAAATTGTGAGAAAATCATTGATCCCTGGGTTAGTGTTGGAATCTAGGTTGACCTGCCACCATAACTCCCTACTTTCCAAAATTTCCTCCCACAGGCCCCCTCTAATATCTGGCTTGACTTGATCCAACACATAAAATTCAAACTTGGATTCAGGGCATGTATTCATGTGTTTATATAATGCATTAGTGTTTTTTTGCTTTCAGAATGTCATAATTATGTTCATATCTTCTCCGTTTGAAACATCTCTCCGTTTTACCCACGTAAAACGACTGACATTTCTGACAAATAGCAATATATACTACCCCTCTTCTCTCACAATTATAATAATTCATACTTTTTATCCTTCTCTTTCTACTTTCTATGTATATTTCTACCTTATTCATGATATATGGACATTGTTGGCATCTGCCACATTTGTATGTCCCCCTCCTCACTCTGTTTCTTTCACTTGCTATTTCACTACTCCTTTCTAATATTTTACCTAAATTTGGTGAATTTTTGAAAACTATTTTTGGTTCCATTCTAGGGATTTCTTCTATATCTGTTAAAGAGCTGAACTTGTTCCATTCTTTTTTAAAATTTTCTTCATTGTATATAAAGCTAGTTCCCATTCACAACAAAATATTTTTAAGGATTGAATGTTAATTTTTATTATTTATTTATATATATATATATATATATATATATATATATATGTAATTAATTAACATTTGAAATTAGTATTTAATCATTTTAACAATTTGATTCATGCCAGTTTTTAATTGTTTATTTTAAATGTGTATATTTATATTTTAAAACATCAAGCACTATAGCACTTTAAAATGATAGGCATTAATATTCATGAACTATGCACATAGATTGGTGTGTTTGAATTAATAGATAAAGCTCTATGGATAATTAAGTTAATTATATTCAATGTATTTATTATTTAAATGTGTGTTAATGGAAGTAGATTGTCTGATGAAGTCCTAAGGACGAAAACGCATATTGGAAGTGTTGATTTAAGAGCGTTAACACATTTATCTGTCGAGCTGACATTTTTGTTTCTTGAGCTGAGTACCTAGAGTGGATTTTAATTCATTGTGGAATAAACTTTCTGAATGTAAACCAGCATGCCCTGGCACTTTTTATTGGATTTAAAGCATTTAACTATACTATGTCGTTGGATACTCCGACTCCGGTTTTGTCTAAAAAACGCAAAGACAAGGACCGACACACGAGGTCCGTGGCCTCTACCGACACCACGCCAAAGCCGACTACACGTGGTCCGGTTCTCAGTGAGGCGCCTACGCAGCCCCTGATTACAGACAACACTTCTTTGACTATGTCTCCTGTGCCCGAGGTCGCAGGCTCCTTGGCCCACACCCCGACTACAGATACCGAAGCCACTCTTGGCGTTGAAACTCATAATGCAGACAGGTCCACCTCCACTCAAGGTGTCTTCAGACCTTCCTCTTCTTTCTCCATCAAGGCTTTCACAAAGTCTAAAGCATCCTTGCACCCTAAGAGACCAGCTACACAGGGCCCATCTACAGGCCCCATGCCTAAGAAACAGATGCTTAAAATGGCTGAGGATTTAATTACTCTAATCAGAGGTTCTCAGCACCCACCGGACAAAAGGCCCAGAGTGGAGGAAGATTCCCCCTCCTCTGACCAGGGCTCCATTATTTCAGAGTACTCTGATGATGAGGAACATTCTTACTCCCCTTTTGAAGACTCTGATGCGGAGGAGTCCATCCCTTCTGTATCCCCCCCTGAGGATTACTCATTTGGGGAAACTGTGCATACTTTAAGGGAACACTTCCACTGGGAAGGCCAGGATTATTCAGATTTTTCTCTTGTTACCTCAGCATAGGCCTCTGGCTATACCTCCTGTCTTGGACAATCCTAGATGATGTTTACTCGGAGGCCTGCCTTAACCCGGACTCTCTACCAATAGCACCATTTAAGCCTGACAGGTACTACAGGGTTCCTGACTCGCACCAATTTCTTTACAAAAGCCATGCTGCTGACCCAGAAACCATCTCACAGGGCCCCAAGGGAGTTAAGGCCTCCATTGCCAAAAATCCATTGCCCTCCGAGAGAGATTCCAGATCCTTAGAAAGGTGGGGGAAAAAGGTATATACCTCTGCTACCTTATCCATGAGGGCCTTAAACTGTCAGTTTCATATGCTAAAATACCAACAGTTTTTTTATCACAATTGAAGAGTAAAATGTCACAACCTGAACAACCAGACTTGAAGGAGTTGCAGGATTTGATGCATAGTGCAGAACAAGTGGGTAAGCATACCTTACAATGAGGTTTTGATGCTCTAGGGGCCTCATGTAGAGCTGCTGTTACAGGATCAGTCATACGTAGGCATGCCTGGCTCAAGGAACAAGCCTTGCCTGATCATGTCAAAGCTAAATTACTAAACGCCCCACTTCAAAAGGATGTACTATTTGGTGCTAATGCTGATGAGGTATTAAGGAAAATGGAGGAAAAGGCTAAATCAATGCAAACAGAGAAAGAATTTCTACAGGTTCAACCCCCACGTTTTAGTAGAAATTGGCCTTCCAAAAACTGGTCCTTTCCTGCCACAGACAGACCCCAAGGAGGCAGATACAGGTGCCCTAGGGGCAGAGGACAATCCCAAGGATCGTATAGAGGCAGACAATGGCAAGCCCCTACACAAAGAGGTGGTGAGGACAACTCGCAATCTTTCAGAAAGCAAACCCAATGACTTTCCCCTTTGCATGCCAACCAGGTTTCAAACGGCAGCCCCCTTAGGAGGAAAGCTGGCATTATTTTCAAAAATTGGCATGTTGTCACAAAGGACAAATGGATCCTGGACATTATAAACAGAGGCTACAAATTTCATTTTCACACCCTTCCAAAAATAAGAGGCATGCCAAACCTGCCACACAATCAAAGGGCAGAGGCACAAAAACAAATTGCAGATCTCATAAACATGAAAGCTATTCAAGAGGTACCTACGCACGAACAAGGTCAAGGTTTTTATTCCAGGCTATTTCTGGTGCCAAGGAAGGGAAAATATTGGAGACCTATTTTGGACCTATCCATCCTAAACACATTTCTACTCGTACCAAAATTCAAGATGCTCACTCTACAGCAACTTCTTCCCATGCTGGGCAAGGAGTCTTGGCTGGTAACATTGGACCTCAAGGAGGCATACCTGCATGTCCCAATCAGACAAAATTGCAGAAGGTACCTCAGATTTCTTGCAGGTTAAACCCATTATCAATTCTCTGCATTGCCCTTTGGCTTATCTACTGCACCCAGAGTATTCACGAAATGCCTGGCATCAGTAATTGCCTACTGCAGACTTCAAGGGATACAAATATACCCCTATTTGGACGACTGCCTGATCCAAGTGGACAGCAAGCACATTCTTCTGAAACATCTGGCTTATGTAATAATGTTATTGAAATCTCTGGGATACACAGTCAACAAAAAGAAATCAAGGCTAATACCTTCTCGGAAGATAATTTTCCTAGGTGCCAATTTGGACACAAACACCCAGATGGCCTACCTCACGCCAGAGAAGCAGGGGCAACTAATACAATACTTCAGAACACTAGCAAATTGCACCAGGCTGACTGCAAGGAAAATCCTGCAGGCTCTGGGATTCATGGCATCTTGCATCTTACTAATCCCATGTGCAAAGCTGCACATGAGGAAACTACAATGGTACCTGAAAAACATATGGTCTCAACACAGCCACAGTTTGGAAACAATAATACCACTAATTCCATATCTGCAAAAGGAATTTCTGTGGTGGGCTCAAGCATGTCAAACAAACACAGGTCTTCCATTCAGCAAGCCTCAAGCAAATCAAGTTATCACAACAGACTCCTCGGACTACGCCTGGAAGACATGACAGATCGGTGCATTCAGGGCAAATGGTCCCAAAAAGAAAAGCACCTTCACATCAATCAAAAAGAAATGCTAGCAGTAATAAATGCTGTTATAGCTTTCAAGGACCTTCTACAACCAGGTCAATTATTGATAAGAACGGACAACACCACAGTTATGTGGTACATAAACAGGGAGGAACACATTCTTACCCCCTATGCAGACTGGCCATGTCACTTTGGAACATGGCCATGGACTTACAAATGGAACTACAAGCACAGTACTTGCCAGGCAAGGAAAACACGCTGGCAGGCAACCTAAGCAGGAATATGACAGATCCACACGAATGGAAATTGCATCCAAAAGTTTTTACAGAAATAATCCAAGAATGGGGAAGGCCAGACGTAGATCTCTTTGCCTCCCACAAGAATCATCAATTGACAAAATTCTGCTCAAGGATCTTCCATCCAAAGGCCTGGAGAGTGGACGCTCTTTCTTTCAGTTGGACATCAATGACAGTTTATGCCTTCCCTCCTCTTCCTCTGCTGCCCAAAGTTCTATTAAAGACCAAAGCAGACAGACCAAAGATGATTCTCATTGCTCCGGACTGGCCAAGGCAACACTGGTACCCACTCCTGAGGAGCCTGATGCATTCCCCACCATGGACCCTGCCTCTAATGCCTCTTCTTCTGACTCAGCACAGTTTCAGAACTCTTCACAGCCAGCTAAAAACACTCAATCTAGCCACATGGAAGATTCCTTAGCATCTCAACAGGCCCTACTCTCCAAGGAGGTGCAGGATGTCATTTTGGAGGCCAGAAGGCCATCAACTAGAAAAGCTTACTCCGCAAAATGGAAACGTTTTTGTGTCTGGAATGAGAAAATGGGGCAGGATCCTGGAAAACTGAATTTACCTCAAATACTACAATATTTGGCTGAACTGCTAAGCAGTGGACTTTCTTTCTCCTCCATCAAAATACATGCCTCAGCCATTTCTGCAGAATACAACACTGATCCACCTTTATTCTCTCACCCTCTCTTAAGACAGTTCCTCAGAGGGGCTAAGAATTTAAGGCCTCCATGGAAACAACCAATACCTGCTTGGGATCTTAATTTCATTCTGGAAAAATTGACCTTGCCTCCTTTTGAGCCAGCTGCCTAATCAGATTTGCAATATTTGTCCTGGAAAACAGCTTTCCTTCTGGCTATCACCTCAGCTTGTAGAGTTTCAGAACTACAGGCTCTCATGGCTGTCCAACCCTTTATCATCTTCCATCAGGACAGAGTTTCCTTACGAACCAACCCGACCTTTATGCCTAAAGTGGTATCCAGGGTAGCTTTAAATCAGGCCATACATTTACCTACTTTTAATCCTAATCCTCAAAACAAAGGGGAGAGATTACTACATTCCTTGGACATCCACAGACAGCTGCGTTATTATTTGGACAGAACAAAGCCTTTCAGAAAATCAGAACAGCTCTTTGTGGCCTATGCGGTAGGAGCTCAAGGGAAGCCAATTTCCAAACAGACAATTTCAAAATGGATAGCCCACTGCATACGCTTTTGCTATTCCTTTCATGGCAAAACTGTTCCTACAGGCATTAGAACTCATTCCACCAGGGCCACAGCCACCTCTACAGCCTTCCTCAGAGGAGTTCCTTCCAAGGTTATTTTGGAAGCAGCCACTTGGAGTTCTGTGCATACCTTTTCCAAGCACTACAACCTACCATTTTACTCCAAATCTAGAGCAGGCTTTGCCACTGCAGTCTTGCAGGGCATTTTGGCTCCTCCTAGTTCCAACTAGTGCCTACCACCCCTTTCTTAGCTTTGGGATTCTACCCATCTGTTATGACTGCAGCTGTATGCACGATGAATATAGTACAGTTTTGTACCTACCATAAACGTAGATGTTCGAGTGCTAATACAGCTGCAGTCCAGGTTTCCCTCCCTCCTTCCCCTCTTGAGACAGGCCTATAGGCTAACACATCCTCATACAACCTGATTGGGGTTTTCATTTATGATGTATTTGCTTGCAACTACTGTATTTTGATTATATAGCACTGCATTATCACACAAATTTATTATTGCCTTCCTTCTGGGGGCACCTGACATCTGGGGCAAGAAAAACTGAAGAAAATGGCGTCGGCTGGTTCCTTTATACCCCTGTCGCACTGACGTCAGGGAAGAAGCGACGACAACCGATGCCGGACCTAGACTTTGGAATTCGGCCGACCGAGGACCCGCCTGACGGCAGGAGAACCCATCTGTTATGACTGCAGCTGTATTAGCACTCTAACATCTACATTTATGGTAGGTACAAAACTGTACTTTCTCATTTACAGAAGATATTAAACAGATAAGAAAAGTGATACGAATTTTTTTTTTTTATTTTATACATACTATTTACTGTTAAACCTTATTGCAGAAATTTCAGATGTTACAGTAAGGCATGTGGTTTTTATAACCTCATCTACTCACCACTTCTTCTTGCCCGCAGTCTTGGGTAGGATTGGACAGTACATTTTTGGCATTTATACACAACTCCGGAAGCATATGTTCAGAAAACCAACAGCCTTACTTATCCACTCACAAAGCTAGTGAGTCAGCAGTGGTTGCCCTTTATTCCATTCACATCCCCACACTGGCACTCGTTATTCTAGCACCAATACTCTAATAAGCAGTCCACATCCAGAGATCCACTGGAAGACCATGTCAGGAACACCTGGCTATGTTCTTTCTCTTCAGCAAGCTAACTTTAGCACAAATAACCCCGCCTCTTACCCCCATTTTCCAGTATCTCTCTTGGCCTCCAAAATATTTTAGCATTTGCAATAAACAGTGAAGACTCAGTTGTAAGTAAAATGTATATAATCCAAGTCTCTTGTAACTACTTGTATACTGTGCAGTGTTAAACTAACCCTTCATGACATTAATACCCACAGCTAACTAACATTATTATTTCTGTAAATTGCTACTTACTAATACACCTTCTAAGTTGTTCCCTAATGCAACTTGAATCTTGTGTAACTCCTGCTTTAATACAAGTATGTCTGTTTACAGCTATTCCACTACAAATGCTTGTATATAATATATTCTGTTTCAGCATGATATTGTGATCTTATCAGTCTGAATATATTCTTTTATTCAACTTGCTGTTATGTAATGTGAACCAGTTCAACTTTGCAACTGTTTATAATTTTGTAATAAACACAAAGATAACACTAACTTTTTAATTTACTTGTGTTTGTCTACATTGTTTTGTTATGTAACATTATATAAAAAACAATCTTCCCCAGGCTTTGCTGAAAAGAGGTTCTATACCTAGTTCAACTTCCCCAGTCAACAAATGAAAATACTTAAGTGCATACATACCAGAAAATTGTGCAGAGCTTTCTTGTGAGGCACTCTACTTTAGAGACCTCCATTTAAGGACCCTACTTCCCCATGGGATCTCAGTTTGGTAATGCAGGCACTAATATATTCCTCCTTTGAACCAGCAGCTAAATGTGACCTTAAGTATCTTACTTGGAAAACTGTCTTTCCTAGTAGCTGTTACCTCTGCTGGATGAATTTCAGAGATTCGAGCCTTGTCTTCAAAACCTCCATACTTCATCTTTCACACTGATAGTGACACTATGAACTAATGCCTCCTTCCTTCCCAAGTTGGTGTCAGAATCCAGTATCAGTCAGTCCATTAATTTGCCAGTATTCTTCGCTAATTTTGCAAAGAAGGATAAATACACATTGCATTTATTGGATGTTCAGAGACAATTACGTTTTTACTTGTATAGAACAAATGACATCAGAAAAGCAGACCGGTGTCCTTTGCAGAATTGAAAGTGGGCAAACCAGTCACAAAAGTAACTTTAGCCGGATGGCTAACTGATTTGTATTTCATTTGTCTGTAGCAAACTGGGTATTACATTACCACAACCGGTACAAGCTCATTCAACTAGGTCCTTGGCAACTTCTTCAGTTTTTCTTTCCAGAGTGTCCATGGACGACATATGTCCAGCAACAACTTGGGCTACTCCCCATACTTTTATTACTCATTACAAATTGGGTCTGGTCTCCAGGGATAGAAAGTCATTTGTTTCAACGGTGCTTAAGAATATCCTTCCTTAGAGTCCACCCAGGATTTATAGGTAGCTGGGGACTCTGTCCCTTCAGTTGAGGATAGAATTAAAATTGACGGCATCAGATAAAGAAGTTGTGTACCTACCATAACATTCCGTCTGTGTTGTCCATTTTCATTTTTCAGCTTCCTGCCCACCAACCTCCATCATTTATGTTCACAAACTTCTGGAAGAATGAGCTGTTAGAGGGACAACATTGTCCTTGATATTGAACTCCAGATGTAGTTTCTTACTGTAATGAGCACATGCAAATTTATGTCTCCTAAATTTATGCATGTTAAACTCTTCTTTTCGGGTAAAAAGTCAGCAAACAAGATCTTTGGTAACTTTGGGTTGGTGCATTATGGGTAAGGGCGAAGCTCGAGGGTTTTTGGTTGCCATGAGCTTTAGTAACGCCCGAATCGAATCTGAGGATCTGATCTGACCCCATTAGTTGAGGAAGAATGAAAATGGAAAACACAGATGGAACATTATGATAGGTACATAACTTCTTTTTTTAATTAAATCAGAACACTCTCCATCCAAGAAAAAAGAAAGCACTGAAGGTGTGATGTTCTTCGTCTCACATTGCTGCAGTCATGACCTGTGGGTAGTCCGCTGTCCTCGGTCGGCCCGAATACCAAAGGGCTAGGCTGGCGTCGGTCATTGTCACCTAGAGCTGACGTCAGTATGCAGTAGTACTTAAGCGCATGACCGACGCCATATCCTCACTCTTTCTTGCCGCGTGGTCCGAAGCAGAAGCCGCGTTTGCGAGTGCCGTTCGGCGTTCTGAAATTTTCGTTTACTGAGTTTCAGAACGAAGACCAAGTTGGGCTAAGTACCCCATTGGGGAAATTTTTGTTTTTTCTTGCCTTAGTTATTCAGATGTCAGAAAAAGTTAATAATTGCATTTCTTGTGGGAAACCGATACCTCATAGGGATTATCATTCTCTCTGTATTACTTGTTTAGGGCCTGAGCACGACGTAGTCGGGTGTCGCTTTTGTGCTAGATTTAATAAGCGCACCATTAAACGAAGGTTAGACTGTGCCAGGCTTGTTTTCGGTAAGCAGTGTAACTATAACATGCCGTCGGATCCTCCGATGCCCGCTACCGCTAAAAAGCGTAAGGATAAATCTTTGAGGTCTAAACTGGATGAGTCGTCTGTTGCAGACGCCGGTTCTTCGGAACCTCCGGTTGAATCTGTGGATCCTGCCGAGGGTTCGGCTGAATCCCTGGGGGAACCTTTACTTTTACATGAGTTGGCCTCTCAGGAGTTAGGCCAGGCCGAGGGTGCTTCTCAGGTTTCTGTAGTTCCATCCTTACAAAAGGTTATTAGGCCTTCTTCAGTGGCTAAAGGCCATTCTAAGGCCAGATCTGGTCTTGTTGGCCCTGGTCATACTTCTAGCTCTCCAGCCCCTGTTCCTAAAAAACATATGTTGAAAATGGCGGAGGACTTGATTACTTTGATCAGGGGTTCTATGCCCCCCCCCAGAGAAGAGGCCTAGGGTGGAGGCAGATTTAGAAGGAATGGATCATTCCTCAGACTACTCTGATTCCTCAGCTGAAGAAATTCAGGATTTTCCTTCCTATTCTGATTCGGATGCAGAGGACTCCTGTCCTTCTGCTTCTCCTCCAGAAGATTTTTCTTTTTCTGAAACTTTACATACCATGAGGGAGCATTTCAAGTGGGAAGGTCAAGATTTTTCAGATTCTCGGAAAAGGCTTAGAGAATTTTTGTTTCTGCCACAACATAGGCCCTTGGCTATTCCTCCTGTCTTAGATGTTGTTCAGGATGTTTTTTTCTGAATCTTCCCTTAATCCTGAATCTCTGCCTCTGGCCCCTGTTAAGCCAGACAGATATTACAGAGTTCCAGAGGCACATAAGTATTTGTACAAGAGTCCTAGAGCTGATCCGGAAACTATTATTCAAGGCCCGAAGGGTGTTAGGGCCTCTGTGGCTAAGAATCCAGTCCCTTTGGATAAAGAATCTAGAGCGTTAGATAGGTGGGGGAAAAAAGTGTACACCTCCTCTACGTTAGCTATGAGGGCTTTGAATTGCCAGTTTCATATGCTGAAGTATCAGAACTTTTTATTAGGCCAACTGAAATCTAAAGTGGATGCTTTATCTGAGGGTATAGAGTGTACAGAGCTCCAGGAGTTGGTTCATGCATCAGATCAAGTTGGCAAGCATTCTTTGCAGTGTGGTTTTGATGCTCTTCAGGCTTCTTCTAGGGTGGCTGCTACAGGTTCTGTTATTAGTAGGCATGCTTGGCTTAAGGATCAAAATTTGTCAGAACATGTAAAGGCTAGAATTTTGGATGCTCCTCTTCAATCTGAAGTACTTTTTGGTCCTCCTGTGGAATCAGTTTTGAAAAAGATGGAAGATAAGGCTAAGTCTATGCAGACGGTCAAGGATTTTTTGCAGGTGCAGCCCCCTAAGTTTAGTAGGAATTGGCCTGCTAGGGGGATGGTCTTATCCTTCTTTGGGTTATCAGCCTAAGGGCAGGTCTAGACGTGGTAGAGGCAGGGCTCACGCTCAGGGATCTTTCAGACCTAGGACTTGGAGTTCTCCTGCACGGTCTTCTGGTGAGAGCAGGGGTCAGTCCTTTCGTAAGCAGACCCAATGACCTGTATCTTCCGCTGCCAGACCCTTCTTTACTGGCAGCTCCTCTAGGAGGAAAGTTGGGACTTTTCAAACAAAACTGGAATTTGGTCACCCAGGACAAATGGGTGTTGGATATAATAAATCGAGGTTACAAGTTTTATTTTCACACTTTTCTTCCTTTCAAAGGCATGCCAGATGTGCCTCCTCAGCAAAGGCTGGAGGCTCAGAAGCAAATTACTTTACTTTTGCAGATGGAGGCAATTCAGGTGGTTCCTCCTTCAGAAGTAGGCCTAGGATTTTATTCCCGTCTTTTTCTAGTGCCAAAGAAAGGAAACACTTGGAGGCCAATTCTGGATTTGTCCATTCTCAACACCTACCTAGAAATTCCAAAGTTCAAGATGTTAACATTACAACAACTTCTGCCTATGATAGGCAAAGATCACTGGATGGTAACCCTGGATCTCAAAGAGGCCTATCTTCACATCCCTATCAAGCCCAGCTGCAGGAGATTCCTGAGATTTCGGGCTGGTACTTCACATTATCAGTTCTCTGCATTGCCCTTTGGCTTATCTACTGCAGGGTGTTCACAAAAGTTCTGGCTCCTGTGATTGCTTTCTTCAGACAGAGAGGAATACAAATTTATCCTTATTTGGACGATTGCCTGATTCTTGCTCAAAACAAAGACATATTACTACAGCATCTCCAGTATGTAATGGCAGTTTTAAGGTGCCTAGGGTATTCTGTGAACGAAATAAAGTCCAGACTAGTGCCCTCTCAGGACATGTGCATTCTGGGTGTGAGACTGAATACAGCTTCTCAGATGGCATTTCTGACCCCGGACAAACAAAGAACTCTTCCTCTCTACTTCCAGCAGTTATCAGTAATGTCCAGGCTGACTGCAAGGACAGTCCTCCAAGCCTTGGGGTTCATGGCATCTTGCATTCTAGTACTTCCCAATGCCAAACTGCATATGAGGAAGCTACAATGGTATCTCAAAAGTGTGTGGGCTCAACACTGCCACGGTTTGGACACTGTCATTCGGATTATACCTTGCATACAGAAGGAATTCCTGTGGTGGGCTCAGGAATGTCACCTAAACAAGGGACTATCTGTGACCCGACCAGAGGGGAGTCAGATCCTAACGACGGATGCCTCGGACTTGGCTTGGGGAGCACACCAATGGAAAATGGATACAAGACACGTGGCCTCCCAAACTACTACATTTGCATATCAACATGAAGAAGATGTTAGCAGTTCAATTTGCTTTGATGGCCTTCAAGGACCTACTTCAACCAGGACAGGTGTTGATCCAAACAGACAACACAACAGTCATGTGGTACATCAACAAGCAGGGGGGAACCCATTCCTACCCTCTTTGCAGACAAGCAATGATTTTATGGGAGACTGCCAAATGGTGGATCCCCACGAGTGGAAACTGGATCCTCAGATTTTCAAACAATTGACTGTGGCTTGGGGAACTCCAGACATAGATCTGTTCGCTTCTCCACTGAATTTTCAACTTCCAAAATTTTGCTCAAAGATGCTCCACCCAGATGCTTGGAAAGTGGATGCTCTTTCTTTCAGTTGGAACAACCTTCACGTTTATGCTTTTCCTCCTCTGCCTCTTCTCCCCAAGGTACTCTTGAAAGTCAGAAGGGACAAGCCTTGCATGGTTCTAATAGCACCAGATTGGCCACGTCAGCATTGGTATCCTCTGCTGAGGAGTTTAATCCAGGAGCCTCCTTGGCCTCTGCCACAGGTTCCTCATTTGTTGTCCCAGTCAAACAATCATTTTCTGTATGTTCAGGTGCAGTCCCTCCATCTGACAGCCTGGCATATTCTGTGATGGAGCCGGTGGGGTCTCAGCTTCCTCAACAGGTTTTAGATGTCATTTTGGAAGCTAGGCGGCCTAGCACTAGAAAAGTTTATGCTGATAAATGGAAGAGATTTTTTCTTTGGAGCACTGCAAAGGGTTTCGATGTTTCAGTGCCTAACTTGAGTTTTGCACTACAGTACCTTACTGAATTACTGGACAAGGGTTTGTCATTCTCTTCTGTGAAGGTTCATGCTGCAGCCATTTCTGCTAACTATGATTGTGACCCTCCTTTATTTTCTTATCCTTTGTTCAAACAATTTCTTAGAGGGGCAAAGAATATAAGACCCCCACGTAGAGCTCCTACTCCTCCCTGGGATCTCAACTTTGTTTTGGAGAAGCTTACTTTACCTCCTTTTGAACCTGCAGCTACGTCTGAACTGAAGTTTTTGTCTTGGAAGACTGCTTTTTTGTTGGCCATTACTTCTGCTAGGAGGGTATCTGAATTGCAGGCTCTCATGGCAGTTGAACCTTTTTTGATATTTCATAAGGATAGAGTTTTTTTGCGGACTAACCCTACTTTTATGCCTAAGGTGATTTCTAGTGTGGCCTTGAATCAGTCCATTCATTTGCCTACTTTTTATGCTGACCCCCAAAATAAGGGGGAAAAAATCTTGCATTCTTTGGATATCCACAGGCAGTTACGTTACTACTTGAGCAGAACTAAGGAGTTCAGACAGACTCAACAGTTATTTGTTTCTTTTGCTTTGAGTTCACAGGGGAAAGCTGTTTCAAAGCAGACTATCTCAAAGTGGATTGGTCATTGTATTGCTTTTTGTTATTCTCATCATGGGAAGGATGTTCCTGCTGGGATCAGGCCTCATTCTACTAGGGCTACTGCCACTTCTACTGCTTTTTTGAGGGGTGTAGCTACTAAGGATATTTTGGAGGCAGCTACTTGGAGTTCTGTACACACTTTCACTAAGCATTACCATCTCCCTCTCTTTTCCAAGTCCAGGGCTGGGTTTGCCACTGCAGTTTTACAGGGCATGTTAGCAGCTCCTAATGCTTTGTAGTTTGCCAGCCTCCCTTTTTCCTTTGCTTTGGGATTCTACCCACAGGTCATGACTGCAGCAATGTGAGACGAAGAACATAGTACAGTTTTGTACCTACCATAAATGTAGATGTTCGAGGATCTACATTGCTGCAGTCCAATTCCCCCCCCCCCTCCTTCCACTCTATAGGTTGGGGTTGCTGGGTTTCTTTTGGAGATATTCGTTATTTCCACACTGGAGGTTGTTGGGCATTTCCTATTTTTGGCTTTGGCATTTCCTTTTAGGCCTTCTGACATCTGGGGCAAGAAAGACTGAGGATATGGCGTTGGTCATGCGCTTAAGTACTACTGCGTACTGATGTCAGCTCTAGGCGACAATGACCGACGCCAGCCTAGCCCTTTGGTATTCGGGCCGACCGAGGACAGCGGACTACCCACAGGTCATGACTGCAGCAATGTAGATCCTCGAACATCTACATTTATGGTAGGTACAAAACTGTACTTTTTCTGTTGTATGATGCAGAAGTGCGTAAGTTTTCTGCTAAGCCATCGTCCTTAATGTCATACAGATCTGTTATTAGTGCCTTGAATATGAACATCAGGAAGATGATGGTGCGTGTGGTAGCACAGGGTTTGCCTGCTGTTCCACAGCAGATTTTACCAAAGGCCTCTCACCACTTCTGTTTATGGATTGTGTTAGAACCCCTCAAGCTGTCACAGCCTTGCAAAAGGCTTACTGTTTCTCACTGTGCTTGTTACAGAATCTTGTCCCCTTGAGGCCAAGCTGTCCAACGCAGCTGCTGATGTTGGCATCAATGGTTCCATTGTCCTTGATGGTATGTCTGGCCATGGGGTTGACTACCTTAATGTTAAAAGGACCACTGGTACCACTGGCAGAATCAATTCACCAGACCTCAGGATTGCTATCTCTCCTTGGGGGTCAGGATTGATATTGAGTGCCAGTGTCAAGCCCTGCATGTTCATCAGTCCTTACAGGGGTCTTCTGCCTCATCTAGGATGCAGCCTTACTGAGTTGGGATAAGGATCAAATGCAGCCTTGGCTTTAGTGCTTGGTGTCAGGACTGTAGGAGTCAGGTCCGAGTTTGTCTGCTTCTGATAAGACCTTGATGGTTTTTTTCCTTTTACCTTTGCATTTTGGCTCTGTCAACTTTGGGCATGGTGTTAGTTTAGGTATATGCCTGAAATTCATCAGTTCAATGAAGTTGCCCCAGCTACCGTCCTTACATACTTCTGGACTTTTTGTAAGTTGACTGGCAGTTGTGCTGACGCACCATCTTTTCAGGAAACACAGAGGGACTGGTTGGTACTTGCATGATATGTCTGTTAGGTCTGGGTCATCTTCAGCTTCGTCTTCCTCCGATATATCCTTTTGGAAACAGGGAAGCTGTAGTTTGAGAGAAGACACTAACTAATCTTTCTGATTTGCTCTTGGCCTCCACCATGAAGACTACTGCTACTGTCATTGAGAGAAATCCATTTTATTTGTTTATTTTTTAATATATTATTTATTTAACAATTGATGTTATGTGATCCTATCTCGCCTACATTCTGTACTGACGGGCTCGGAGCCGATCCCTCGGCTCCGACTCGGCACGCTTATGCTATAGAGCGAGGCCTCTTATTGGCTGAGCTATTTCTTATCCCAGGATGCACCACCACTAATCCCCCAGATCTCGTTTGCTACTTACAAGCTTAGACGTGGTCTCAACTTGGCTGGTCTAAGTACTATTTATTTAGGCTTTTTCCTGTCAGAAATTTGCTTACTTTGAACCCAAAAGCTGTTTTAACAGCTATTGTTGTCATACGAGTGTGATTGATTAATTTCTGTTGAGAATTTCGTGTTTGTTTTCATCAGGGAAGGTTTCCCGTTTTAGTTAGAGGGGCCTTCCCCTGTTGCTTTGCTATTAGTGTTTTTTTCCTGGGTCAAGTACCCGTTTAAGTTAGAGGGTCTTGACTCTCTCTCTTTCTCTGTGTTGTTCAACTGTATAGTGTGTAAAAAAAAAAAAAAAAAAAAAAAAAACTTTATTCTTTTTGCTTGGTTCATAACTTTTAAGTTTTGTTGTATTTCTCTTTAGACAGGTACTGTTTTCTAAATTAGTTATGTCCAAAGAGCATAGACCCTCGGGTTTAAAAGTGCACGAGGTGTGGTTACAAGATGTCCATAACGGACGACCACTCCTCGTGCGTCTATTGCTTAGGCGCCAAGCACCTGCAAGAATCTTGTAGTGTGTGTCACGCCTTCTCATCAAGAGTCCTCCAGGAGAGGAAAAACAAATTAATCCTTAAGGGATTAATCAAGCCATCCTTCGAGGAAGCTTTATCTTCGTCATCCTCTCCTTCAAAAAAGAAGAAAGCGTCGGCTCCGACCAGTCAGTCGGAACCGACTGCCAAAAAACCTAGGCAGTCTTCTCCATCGGCTCCACGGACTTCGGAGCCGAGGGCGGAACGGTCTGCCTCGATGCCTCCAGCCTCGACCCCTCTGGTTTTGGAGCCGAGGACTGGGGCATCGAGAGGCGGGTCACCTTCATCGGCTCCACTGATATTGGAGCCGATGAGGGTCGCCGGCTCAGACTCTTCCCCTTCGGAGCCGAAGTCCTTATCGGCACCGAGGGAAATTGCCTTGCCATCTCTCTCGGAGCCGATAGTGGTAGAGTCCATTCGGAGCCGATCCCCTAGCCCTTTGGAGCCGATGGAGAAATCTGTCCGGACCCGATCGATATCATCCAGGTCATCCAAAATGTCCGATTCGGACATCGACAGGGTGCTCCTTAGACTCTTCCAGTCTCCGGTGTTCCAAAAGCTAGTTTCGGCTCCAGCCCATTCGGCTTCGGAGCCGATGGTCCACCTCCCTACTTTGGTTCCTCCTCCAACAGCCTCGGCACCGTTGGAGCCGGTGCTGGTGGAACCGGTGGAGGTTTTAGGGTCGGGCCCGACCCTTACTCCAACTCCGGCTCTTGGGTCGGAGTTAAGTACACGGACTTCTTCCGTCGGCCCCGGGGGGGATGCTTCGGGATTGATGTTTTCGGTCCCAAGTCTCCCTCTTGGTGCGTCGGCGGCTGGAGTGCTGTCTACTGTCGTGGCCACGGAGGTGGGACCCTCCCAGGATTCTGGTGGTCCCGCCTTCAGGGCTATGAGGAGTGCGTTAGCCAAATCATCTTTGGCTACCTCCACGGTCTCCCCAGCTCCTTCCCTGCATACCGAGACTGGGTCTTTGGCAGTCCCCCTGTCCGTAGACAGCGGAGCCCCGGGGCCTGAGGTTACCCCCACTGGGGTTTCCCCCTTCCTGGAGGTCCTTCTGAAGCTTCTTCCGAAGAACCCCCCAGGAAAAGATTGTGCAAGAGGAAACACGTTGACTCCCCAGATGAGTCTCTTACATCAGGCACTGATCTCGATGATGCAGAGGGGTCCCCTAAGTCGTCCTCGGGTGATGTCTCTTTTGCAGACATCCTGGAAGCCCTTAAACAACGAGGCGGCTGGCAGTCCAAACCCCCTTCTGCTGATGAGTCGGTGTTCCTTAAGGCCTTCGGGGCTCAGCCCTCCGCCTCCTGGGTGTCTCCGACCTTGACGAGCTCTTGGATTTGATCTGTCGAGGTGGGAACACCCAGACTCTGTGGAACCGGTGCCTGCTCGTCCGAATAAATTCCTCTCGGCGCCCCCTGAAAAAGAATTCCTAACCAAAGGTGTGGCTGTAGATGCTTTGGTGGTGGCATCTGCTACCCAGCAAGATGTAGCAGAGGCTTCGACGTCCGTCCATCCTCCTAATAAGGAGTCTAGGAGCATGGATTGGTACGGAAAGCGCACCCTCAGTTCAGCGGCCTTTACATTAAGGCCCTTGAACTACCTTACGCACTTAATCTGGTAAAGAACTATTCGATACCCTCTTGGGTAACCTGCCTGAGGAGCTGGCCCAGACGGTTGGCTCTCAGCTGGCTACATTGTCGTATATTTCAAACTCGTCCATGAGGCTCATTTCTTATGCGGCCGAAGGGGCGAGTAGAGCGGCGGGTACAGGCATTGCTCTACGGAGACAAGCCTGGCTCCGCCTGTGTCATTTTATGGAGGCCTTTAAGTCTTCCTTTGCCGGCCTTTGATGGGTCCTCCTGTTTGGACCCAAGGTAAAGGACACACTGACCCTGCCAGAACAGGAGGGTAAGACTCTGACTGCCGTAGGGGCACGATTTTCCACTCCCTTTCGGCCTTATCCCAAGGCCAAAAGAGGAGGGAAGATGTGGTTCCGTAGATCTCAGCAGGAGGATCCCCCTTCCAGAGGCAGGGGAGGGGGAAATTCTTCCGGAAGACGCCGTCCCAGAGGCGGCAGAGGCCCTCCAACACTGGAGACCGCGAGTCCTTTCGTGGCTCTTCAGCCTTTCACAGTCCCTGAGGGATTGCCCGACTGTGCAGCTCCGGAGCCAGTCGGGGGTCGTTTCTCGAAGCACCTAAAAGCCTGGGAAGATATCACTCAGGACCGATGGGTGCTTCGAATTATCGCCGGAGGTTACACCATCCCTTTCTCTCACTCCCCACCTCAGTCCAGGAAAATCCTGGACCCGCCACCCAGTCAACGGGATACTGCAGCCTCAGAAGTTTCAAAGCTGCTGCAAAAAGGAGTCATCCAACCGGTCCCCGCAGACCAGATCGGATTAGGGACTTACTCAAGATTCTTTTTGGTGCCAAAAAAGACCGGGGACTTGAGGCCCATTTTGGACCTCAGCATTCTAAACCGTTCAGTCAGAAAGTCCAAGTTCCGAATGGTCACCCTACAAACCATTCTCCCATTGCTGGAGAAAGGTGTTTGGATGTGCTCCATAGATCTCAAGGACGCTTATTACCATATCATGGTACATCAAGAGTCCAGGAGACATCTGCGCTTCAGCCTAGGAGGCAGTCATTTTCAGTTCCGTGCGCTGCCCTTTGGTCTCACCACAGCCCCCAGGGTGTTCACCAAGTGCTTGGCAGTCGTGACTGCTCACCTGAGAAGTCTAGGATTCCAGGTGTTTCCGTATCTAGACGACTGGCTCCTAACTGCCACCTCCAAGCATCTACTACTGCGGAGCCTACAAGCCACTATATCACTGGGCAACTTGCTTGGAATCACCTTCAATTGGCCAAAGTCTGTGTTGCTGCCATCTCAACTAATAATATTCATAGGGGTAGAGATAGACTCAAACCGAATGCGGGTCTATCTACCTACAGACAGAATTCAAACCATACAGGCTCAAGTTCGAGCCTTACTTCCCAGGTCCAAAGCCCCAGCCAGAATGGTCCTGCAACTTTTGGGATCCATGTCCGCCACGGTTCTTCTAGTCCCCTTGGCAAGGCTGGACATGAGAATTCTCCAGTGGCTTCTTTCAGCTCAGTGGTCCTTTCAGGAACTCCCTCTCAGTCGCATCATATGGATCACGGAAACATGCAAACGGGACCTTCGCTGGTGGCTAGTGCCCTCCAATTTGGATCAGGGACGACCCTTTGTTCCACCTCCTCCTGCGGCCACTTTGACCACGGACGCCTCCCAGATGGGGTGGGGGGGGCATTCCCTGGGCAGGTCAGTCCAAGGCAAATGGCACCCAGAAGAGACCCTACTTCATATCAACATCCTAGAAATGAGGGCGGTGCTTCTGTCCCTCCAAGCCCTCCACGATTACCTCCCTCGGGGCGTTATTGCTGTTCACTCAGACAACATGTCAGTTGTCTGGTACCTGAACAAACAGGGAGGGACCAGATCCTATCCTCTTTGCAGAGAGGCCATGAGAGTCTGGGAATGGGCAATCTCGACCGAACGCTTTCTAGTGGCTACTCATATCCCGGGCAAGTCCAATGTGATAGCCTTCAGACTGAGCAGAACCATCCTCTCTCCTCACGAATGGTCTCTGAACATGACAATTGCAAGTCAGATTTTCAGCAGATGGGGAGTTCTGTGTTGCGACCTCTTCGCGACTCCACTAAATGCGAAGTGCAAAAATTTCTTCTCCCTAACCCCGGCTCCGGGGAAGAGCCCCAAGGACGCACTAGCCCGTCCTTGGCCCACCGGCTTGCTTTATGCCTCCCCCCCCCAGTTCCTCTCCTTCCCAGGGTGATCCAAAAGGCATCTCTCTTGGGGAGCAAAATGATCTTAGTTGCTCCTTACTGGCCTCGCCAAGTATGGTTTCCCTATCTTCGGAAATATGCTCTGGAAGGTCCATGGTTCCTGGATCAGATCCCAGACCTTTTGGTTCATCAGTCGGGACTATTTCACCAGTCCCTGCACACCTTAAAATTGACGGCTTGGCTCCTCCTCTTCCGACTATAGTCAGGAGTCATAATTTGGATCCAGAGGTTGTACACATATTATCTTCGGCCCATAAGTCTGCTACTAAGAAACTGTATTCTAGCAAATGGAAAAGATTTGCTATTTGAGCTTAACTCCGGGGCCTGGACCCCATTTCTATTCCCGTGGCAGAAGTACTAAAATTTTTAACGTCTCTTTTCAATCAAGGCTCTTCAGTCTCTACCATCAAGGTCCAGTTGGCAGCGATTTCCAATTTTCACGAATCTATTAATCCACCTTTAATGAGCAACAGATTATGTAAGACCTTCTTGAAAGGTGCTGCTTTAAGACCTCCAATTTCTCATCCTGCACCTCCATGGGATCTTGATGTGGTGTTACGTGCCTTAACTTCCTCCCCCTTTGAACCGGCAGCTACATGTGATCTAAAATTTCTATCATGGAAGACTGCTTTTCTGGTGGCGATTACTTCTGCCAGAAGAGTTTCAGAACTTCAAGCTTTGTCAGTAAAACCCCCGTACTTGGTTTTTCATAAGGACAGAGTATCTCTCAGGCCAAATCCTTAAAGTTTGTTCCAGTTTCTGCTTACAACAATCATTAGAACTTCCAGTCTTTTTTCCAAAATATTCTAACAAAGCAGAATTCATATTCCACACACTAGATGTCCACAGGCAGTTGCGTTTTTATTTAGACAGGACCAAACAAACAAGGAAAACAGATCAGTTGTTTGTATCCTTTGCAGACAATAAATTGGGCAAAGCTGTCACAAAGGTCACTATTGCCAAATGGATCAGGGACTGTATTACTCAAGCTTATTCTTATTCTAACAAAGAGCTTACCACCTCTGTCAAAGCTCATTCTACAAGGGCTATGGCTACTTCGATAGCATTTCATTCTAAGCTTGCCATTAGTGACATTTGTGCTGCGGCTACATGGTCTTCCCCGCACACTTTCATTTCCCACTACAAATTGGATGTGGCGTCTAGAGGACGAGCTTCATTTGGTTCCACAGTGCTCAGGAGTGTTTTCCAATGAGCCACCCTGTACTGATGGGACGAGCTTCATTTGGTTCCACAGTGTTCAGGAGTGTTTTCCAATGAGCCACCCGGGATTTAGGTGCTAGGGACGCTGTCCCATCAGTACAGAATGTAGGCGAGATAGGATCACATAACATCTTTTAGTTATGTACTCACCATAACTTTAGATGTTTGGGATCCATCTCGCCTACATTCCTAATAACCCACCCTCCTTCCCCCTTCCTTGGAGATCTGAGGATATCAGAAGGTCCGAATCCTGTTGTTTCATCTTGAAACATCTAACAATGTTATATAAACAAGTTGTGCATGTGTGCATGAATGCGGACAAACAAGATCTGGGGGATTAGTGGTGGTGCATCCTGGGATAAGAAATAGCTCAGCCAATAAGAGGCCTCGCTCTATAGCATAAGCGTGCCGAGTCGGAGCCGAGGGATCGGCTCCGAGCCCGTCAGTACAGAATGTAGGCGAGATGGATCCCAAACATCTAAAGTTATGGTGAGTACATAACTAAAAGTTTACAGAGAGTGTCCGACTAGGCCAGACGCCCATTTTAAGCAGAGGCCCAGGGAGAAAAGCTCCACATATAGGAAACAGAAAAAAGCAAGAATTTACAGAATAAAATTGAAATATAATATAGTTACAAAAAGTTATAAGATGAGTACAAAAAAAATTAGTTATAAAAACTATGATGAAAAAAAACATGTTAAAAATAGGATACATTATTATTTAACAGTGCAAGTATAAAAAACAAGAGAAACAATGTGTTGTTTAACCAGTATTGTAGAGTGATGCAGAATAGTGTGGGAGGTATGGGTAAGGGGTACTTAAGAAGGGAATAACATAGTAAGTGTACTAGTTAATGAAGAACCTAGTGAGGGTGGATACATAGACTGTGTTGGAATAGAATCATACTTGGACAGTAATAAGAGGCAAGAGGTAGAGGAATCCTTGGGAATCATTTTGAAAATTGCAGTCACCCAGTGGGAGTGGTATCAGACTTGTTTTCACTGAAGGCATAGTGGACAGTCTCTCATGTAGGATATTCCTTGCTTGCAGTCAGGTTTTTTTTTTGTATGAATACAATATAGCCATTTATGCAGAGAATCAGTTTAAACTTTGGGTTGATTTCATGACTCTGACTTAGGCAGCATCCGTATGCACAGATGTTCATCATGCATACAGCTGGAGTCATTACAGATGGGTTATCCTGCCGTCAGGCGGGTCCTCGGTCGGCCGAATTCCAAAGTCTAGGTCTGGCGTCGGTTGTCGTCGCTTCTTCCCTGACGTCAGTGCGGCAGGGGTATAAGAGGCAGCCAACGCCATTTTCTCCAGTCTTTCTTGCCGCGCGTTGCCTGAAGCAGAAGCAGTTCGCAAGTGCCGGTCGGCCAGCTCCTGAGATTTATGAAAGTATTTCAGACGAAGTCTTCTTGAAAGCTAAGTACCCCGTTGGGGAAACTTTTCTTGCCTCAGACCGATGTCAGACAAAGTTAATAATTGCATTTCATGTGGGAAGCAAATACCGCATAAGGATTTCCACTCTTTCTGTATACCTTGCTTAGGCCCAGACCACGACGTCTCGGCCTGTCGTTTTTATGCTAGATTCAACAAGCGCACTATTAAGCGCCGGGCGGAGTTCGCCCTTCACTATTTTGGCAAAAAAATTAATTATATTATGTCGTCGGATACTCGGACTCCAGTTTTGAGCAAAAGACGCAAAGATAAGGACCGACATACGAGGTCCACACCAACTACTGAGACCACGCTAAGGCCGACTACCGGTTCTCCGCTGCTCAGCGAGGTGCCTACGCAGCCCCTGAGTACCGATGACACTACATTACCGGTGTCTTCAGTACCAGAGGTCGCAGGCTCCTCTGTCCCCATTCCTACTGCAGATACAGACGCCACTCTTGGCGGGGAAACTCAGAATTTAGACAGGCCTGCCACTTCTCAAGGTGTCTTCAGGCCTTCCTCCTTCTCTATTAAAGCTTTCACTAAATCTAAAGCAGCCATGAAAACCAAAAAACAAGGTCCTCAGACCCCCTCTCAAGGCCCCATGCCTAAAAAGCAGTTGCTTAAAATGGCTGAGGATTTGATTACTCTTATCAGGGGTTCTCAACCCCCCTCTGACAAAAGGCCCAGATTAGAGGAAGACCACCCTTCCTCAGATCAAGCTTCTATTACCTCAGAACATTCTGAGGACCAGGATTATGCCTATTCTCCTTTCGAAGACTGATGCAGATGAGTCTATTCCCTCTGTCTCCCCCCCCCCCCCCCTGAGGACTACTCTTTTGGGGAAACCCTGCATACATTGAGGAAACACTTTCACTGGGAAGGCCAAGATTACTCAGATTCCAAGAAAAGGCTCAGGGAATTTCTTCTGCTCCCCCAGCGTAGGCCCCTGGCTATCCCTCCTGTTTTAGATATATTGGATGACGTGTACACAGAAGCCAGCCTTAATCCAGATTCTTTGCCTCCAGCTCCTGTTAAACCAGACGGGTATTACCGGCTTCCTGATTCTCACCAGTTCCTATATAAAAGCCATACTGCTGACCCAGAAACTATTTCACAGGGTCCCAAGGGAATTAAGGCCTCTACTGCTAAAAACCCATTACCTTCAGAGAGAGAGATTCCAGAGCTTTAGAAAGGTGGGGGGAAAAGGTGTACACCTCGGCCACTTTAACCATGAGGGCTTTAAACTGTCAGTTCCATATGTTAAAGGTATCAACAGTTTTTCTTATCTCAGTTGAAAAGCAAAATGACACAACCAGAACAACCAGATTTAAAAGAGTTGCAGGATTTGTTGCATGGTGCAGAGCAAGTGGGTAAGGATACCTTGCAGTGTGGTTTTGATGCCTTAGATGCCTCATGTAGAGCTGCTGTTACGGGGTCTGTTATACGTAGACATGCTTGGCTCAAAGAGCAAACCTTACCAGATCATGTCAAAGCTAAATTATTAGATGCACCTCTTCAAAAAGATGTACTGTTTGGTGTTAAAGCTGAGGAGGTACTAAAGAAAATGGAGGAAAAAGCGAAATCAATGCAAACAGTGAAAGATTTCCTGCAGGTACAACTTCCACGTTTCAGCAGAAACTGGCCTTCAAAAAATTGGTCCTTTCCAGCCACGGACAGACCTCAAAGGGGCAGATACAGACGCCCAAGGGGTAGAGGGCAACCTCAAGGATCTTTCAGAGCCAGACAGTGGCAAGCACCAACCCCAAGAGGTGGAGAAGATAGATCACAGTCATTTAGAAAACAGACACAATGACTTCCCCCTACACCTGCCAAGCAAAGCTTTAATGGCAACACCTTTGGGCGGAAAACTAGCATTCTCGAAAAATTGGCATATTGTCACAAAAGACAAATGGATTCTGGACATTATAGACAGAGGCTACAGGTTCCACTTTCACACCCTTCCAAAAATGAGAGGCATGCCGAACCTGCCACAAAATCAAAGGGCAGAGGCACAAAAACAAATTTCAGCTCTCATGGACATGAAAGCGATTCAAGAGGTACCTGCAAAAGAACAAGGTCAAGGGTTTTATTCCAGACTATTCCTGGTACCAAGGAAAGACAAAAATTGGAGACCTATCTTAGACCTATCCATCCTAAACACATATCTACAGGTACCAAAATTCAAGATGCTCACATTACAGCAGCTTCTTCCCATGCTGGACAAGGAGTCTTGGCTGGTAACATTGGACCTCAAGGAGGCATACCTGCATGTCCCTATCAGACAAGATTGCAGAAGATACCTCAGATTTCTTGCAGGTTCAACCCATTACCAATTCTCTGCATTGCCCTTTGGCTTATCTACTGCGCCCAGAGTGTTTACAAAATGCCTGGCATCAGTAATCGCCTTCTGCAGACTACAAGGGATACAAATCTACCCATATCTGGACGACTGCCTGATCCAAGCGGACAGCAAGGACATACTACTGCAGCACCTGGCGTTTGTAATAAAACTGTTGAACTTCCTCGGATACACAGTCAACAAAAAGGAATCAAAACTAATACCCTCTCAACAAATAATTTTCCTGGGTGCCAGCTTGAATGCAACCACCCAAATGGCCTACCTCATGCCAGACAAACAAGGGCAACTGTCTCAATACTTCAGCAAAATGGCAACTTTCACCAGGCTAACTGCAAGGAAAGTCCTGCAGGCTCTGGGATTCATGGCATCTTGCATACTACTAATCCCATGTGCAAAGCTGCATATGAGGAAACTTCAATGGTACCTAAAAAACTTATGGTCTCAACACAGCCACAGCTTGGAAACAATTATACCACTCATTCCATGCCTTCAAAAGGAATTTTTGTGGTGGGCTCAAGCTTGCCAAAGAAACACGGGTCTCCCTTTCTGTGTACCTCAAGCAACTCAAATCCTCACAACAGACGCCTCAGACTACGCCTGGGAGCACATATGACAGATCAGTACGTTCAGGGAAAATGGTCCCAAAAAGAGAAGCACCTACACATCAACCAAAAGGAAATGCTAGCCGTGCAAAATACTATTATAACCTTCAAAGGACCTACTGCATCCAGGCCAGCTATTGATAAGGACAGACAACACAGTGATGTGGTACATAAACAAATAGGGGGGAACCTCATTCATACCCCCTGTGCAGGCAAGCCATGACCCTATGGAACACAGCACTGGAATTGCAAATTCAACTACAGGCACAATTTCTGCCAGGGAAGGAAAACACACTGGCAGACAACCTAAGCAGAAATATGACAGATCCACACGAATGGAAGTTGCATCCTCTAGTTTTCACAAAGATAACTCAGGCATGGGGACAGCCAGACATAGATCTCTTCGCTACCCACATAAATTACCAGTTGAAAAAATTTTGTTCAAGGACCTATCATCCACAGGCCTGGAAAGTGGACTCACTTTCTTTCAATTGGACAACATTGACAGTCTATGCCTTCCCGCCTCTTCCTCTGCTGCCCAAAGTTCTATTAAAAGCCAGAGCAGAGAGGCCGAAAATGATTCTCATTGCTCCAGACTGGCCAAGACAACACTGGTATCCGCTCCTGAAGAGCCTAACACATTCCCCACCATGGATCCTACCCCTAGTCCCCCTTCTGTTGTCCCAGCACAACTACAAAACTCTTCACAGCCAGCTCAAAACCCTAAATCTAGCTGCATGGAGAATTCCTTGATTTCCCAACAGACTCTCCTCTCCAAGGAGGTGCAGGATGTCATCTTGGAGGCCAGAAGACCTTCTACTAGAAAAGCATACTCTACCAAATGGAAACTATTTTGTGCCTGGAATCAAGAAAAGGGCCAGAATCCTTGGGTAATAAATATACCTCAAATTTTACAGTACCTAGCTGAGATGTTAAACAATGGACTTTCCTTTACCTCCATCAAGATCCACGCTTCAGCCAGTTCTGCACAATACAACACAGATCCTCCTTTTTTCTCTCATCCTCTCTTAAGGCAGTTCCTCAGAGGGGCAAAGAATATAAAACCCCCAAGGAAACCATCAGTCCCTACTTGGGACCTCAACTTCGTATTGGAAAAGCTGACCCTTCCTCCCTTCGAGCCAGCTTCTTCAACAGAACTACAATACTTGTCATGGAAAACAGCTTTTCTTCTGGCTATCGCCTCAGCACGCAGGGTTTCTGAGCTACAGGCCCTCATGGCTGTGCAACCATTCATCACTTTCCATCAGGACAGAGTTTCCTTACGAACCAACCCTACCTTTATGCCAAAGGTAGTATCCAGTGTAGCTTTGAATCAGACTATCCACTTACCTTCCTTTTATCCTAAACCACAAAACAAAGGGGAAAGACTACTACATTCCCTGGACATTCACAGACAACTTCGTTACTATTTGGACAGGACAAAGCCATTCAGGAAAGCCGAGCAACTCTGTGTCCTATGCTACAGGTGCTCAAGGAAAGGCTATTTCCAAACAGACAATTTCAAAATGGATAGCCCACTGCATACGCTTTTGTTACTCATTTAATGGAAAAACTGTGCCTGCATGCATCAGATCCCACTCCACCAGGGCCACAGCTACCTCTGCAGCCTTCCTCAGGGGGGTCCCTACCAAGGACATTTTGGAAGCAGCCACTTGGAGTTCAGTCCACACTTTCTCCAAGCATTATCACCTTCCACTTTACTCTAAATCTAGAGGGGGTTTTGCCACAGCAGTCTTGCAGGGCATCCTCGCTCCTCCTACTTCCATTTAGTGCCTCCCACCCCTACTTAGCTTTAGGATTCTTCCCATCTGTAATGACTGCAGCTGTATGCACGATGAACATAGTACAGTTTTGTACCTACCATAAATGTAGATGTTCGAGTGCTCATACAGCTGCAGTCCAGGTTACCCCCCCCTCCGTCCCCTCTTAGGACAGGCCTTATGACATACACCTTATCATACAACCTATTTGGGGTATTCTCTTATGATGTATTTGCTTGCAACTACTGTTTTTTGATAATTCTATGTTTTGCCTTCCTTCTGGGGGCACCTGACATCTGGGGCAAGAAAAACTGAAGAAAATGGCATCGGCTGCCTCTTTTATACCCCTGCTGCACTGACGTCAGGGAAGAAGCGACGACAACCGACGCCGGACCTAAACTTTGGAATTCGGCCGACCGAGGACCCGCCTGATGGCATCTGTAATGACTGCAGCTGTATGAGCACTCGAACATCTACATTTATGGTAGGTACAAAACTGTACTTTCTTCATGCCAGGTTTTACATGTGGATGCTGAAGTGGAATTTGGCCGTATCAGTATATGTGGATGTTCATCGTGTTTCACTGTTGCAGTCATTGCACTTGGGTTATCCTGCTGACAGGCGACCAGCAGTCGGCCCGAGTTCCAAAGTCTTGCTCCGGCGTCGGTTGCTGTCGCCTCTTCCCTGACGTCAGTGCACCAGGGGTATAAAAGTTGCAACCGACGCCATTTTCTTCAGTCTTTCTTGCCGCGCGGTGCCCGAAGCAAAAGCAGTTCACAAGTGCCGGTCAGCCGACTCCTGAGATTTTCAAAATTGAGTTTCAGAACCGAAGTCTTCAATAAAGCTAAGTACCCCGTTGGGGAAACTTTTTCTTGCTCCAGACTGATGTCAGTAAAAGTTAATAATTGTATTTCTTGTGGGAAGCAAATGCCTCATAAGGACTTTCACTCTTACTGTATTCCTTGCCTAGGCCCTGACCATGACGTTACTAGTTGTCGGTTTTGTGCTAGATTCAGTAAACACACTGTTAAACGTCGGTTTGATTTTGCTTTACATTATTTTGGCTGAAGGTTTAATTACATAATGTCATCGGAACAACCGACGACCGGAATTTTTAAAAAACGGAAAGATAAAGAAAAGGACAGGCATCCGAGTTCCAAAGCCGACGACGAAGCCTCTTCTAGGCCAGTCGCCAGTTCGCCGGTTGTCAGTGAGGCGCTTTCGCAGCCCCTGGCACCCACTACCTCAGAGCCACAGGCTATACCACGTGGAGACACCGAGGCCTGTGGAAACTCAAGGTATTGGGCCTATGGAAACTATACCCTCAGATGGGTCCGGAGCCGCTGAGCAGGCATCGGCTTTTGAGGGTGTTTTCAGACCTTCACAGCTTACAATTAAAGCTACTACAGCAGCAAAGGCAAAGTCAAAAACACCATTAAAGACAAAGAAACAAGTGCAGCATTCTCCAGAACAGTCATCCATGCCAAAGAAACAGATGCTTAAAATGGCCAATGACCTTATTACTTTAATCAGGGGTTCCCATCCCCCACCTGACAAAAGGCCTAGGCAAGACACTGATTATGATTCCTCTGATCAGGTTTCCATTTCCTCTGATTCCTCTTCTGATCAGGGATATTCTCTCCCTCCCTATGAGGACTCTGATGCAGAAGAGTCCATACCTTCAGCCTCACCGCCTGAAGATTATTCTTTTGGGGAAACCCTGCACACCATGAGGGAGCATTTCCATTGGGAGAGCCAGGATTATTCAGAATCCAAGAAAAGGCTCAGAGACTTCCTTTTATTGCCTCAGCACAGGCCCCTGGCTATCCCCCCTGTGCTTGATATTGTTGATTATGTTTTTACTGAATCCAGCCTGTCTCCTGATTCTTTACCCCCTGCACCAGTCAAGCCAGACAGGTACTACAGGGTCCCTGACTCTCATAAATTTCTTTACAAAAACCCTGCTGCAGACCCTGAAACAATTTCTCAGGGTCCTAAAGGGGTTAAGGCTTCCACTGCCAAAAATCCTGTCCCCTCAGATAGGGATTCCAAAGTTCTGGACAGATGGGGAAAAAAAGTTTACACTTCTGCTACTTTAGCTGTAAGATCTTTAAATGGTCAGTTTTACATGCTTAAATTTCAACAGTACCTCATGTCATTGTTAAAATAGAAAATGGTTTCAAATACAGAAAGTCCTGACAGTAAGGAAATGCAGGATTTATTGCATGCTGTTGAACAAGTGGGAAACCGTACTCTGCAATGTGGTTTTGATTCATTAGAGGCTTCTTGTAGAGCCACAGTTACAGGCTCTGTTATTCGAAGGCATGCTTGGTTGAAGGAACAAAGTTTACCTGATGATATTAAAGTAAAATTATTGGATGCTCCATTACAGCATGATACTTTGTTTGGTGTTAAGGCAGAAGAGGTGTTAAAGAAAATGGAGGATAAAACAAAGTCCATGCAGACAGTGAAAGATTTCTTACAGGTTCGAACACCTAGATTTAGCAGAAACTGGCCTTTAACAAATTGGTCCTTTCCATTGTCAGACAGACCACAAAGAGGCAGATACAGACGCCCAAGAGACAGATCTCAGCCCCAAGGCTCCTACAGACCTAAACAATGGGGTGCTTCAGCCCCCAAAGGAGGGGAAGACAAATCACAACCTTGTAGGAAACAGTCCCAATGACGTCCCTCTGCAAATGCCAAGCACTTACCTGCAGCACCCCTAGGGGGAAAGCTAGCACTTTTCTCAAAAAATTGGCACATGATCACCCAGGACCAATGGGTGCTGAATATTGTTTCTCAGGGTTACAGGTTCCACTTCCACACACTTCCAAAACCAAAAGGTATGCCAGACCTGCCACAAAATCAATGGGCAGAGACACAAAAACAGATTGCTGCTCTTATGGACATGGGAGCTATTCAGAAAGTTCCACAGCAAGAACAGGGACAAGGATTTTACTCAAGACATTTCTTAGTACCCAGAAAGGACAAAGCCTGGAGACCAATACTGGACCTGTCAATTCTAAATACTTTCCTGGATGTTCCAAAATTCAAAATGTTAACACTACAGCAACTTCTGCCCATGCTGGCCAAGAAGGCTTGGCTAGTTACTTTGGACCTCAAGGAGGCATACCTGCATGTCCCAATCAGACAATCTTGCCGAAGATACCTCAGATTCATAGCAGGCTCAATGCATTACCAATTCTCTGCACTGCCCTTTGACTTATCTATCATGCCAGGGTCTTCACAAAATGCCTGGCACCAGTTATTGCATTTTGCAGACAAAAAGGAATTCAAATATATCCCTACTTGGACAACTGCCTTATTCAAGCAGAGAGCAAGGACATTCTTCTAAAGCATCTGGCATTTGTAAAAAGATTGCTAATTTGCCTAGGGTACACAGTAAACAAAAATAAATCAAAACTAGTGCCCTCTCAAGAGATAATATTCCTGGGTGCAAGCTTAAATACAACTGCCCAGATGGCTTATCTCACGCCAGACAAACAAGGCAACTGACTCATTACTTTCAAATGATGGCAACAAAAACCCAGCTCCCTGCAAAAAAAATTATGCAGGCCCTGGGCTTCGTGGCATCCTGCATTCTACTAATTCCATATGCAAAACTGCATATGAGGAAACTACAATGGTATCTAAAAAGTGTTTGGACTCAGCATCGTCACAGCCTGGAGACAATCATAACTTTAATTCCCTGCCTACAACAGGAGTTTCAATGATGGTTCCAGGCCTGTCACCACAACAAGGGACAGCCTTTCACCTTACCCACAGCCAGGCAGACAATAACAACGGATGCATCTGATTATGACTGGGGAGCACATATGGCAGGAAAATGTATTCAGGGCACGTGGCCCAAGGAACAAATGCATCGTCACATCAATCAAAAAGAGATGCTAGCTGTACAGAATGCCCTGACCGCCTTCAAGGACCTAATACATCCAGGACAACTATTAATAAAAGTGGACAATACCACAGTTATGTGGTTCATAAACAAGCAAGGGGGCACACATTCCTACCCCCTATGCAGACAAGCCATGACTTTGTGGAATACAGCACTGACCTATCAAGTACATCTGCAGGCACAATTCCTGCCAGGAACAAAAAATACACTGGCAGACGAACTAAGCAGAAATCTCATGGATCCTCATGAATGGAAGCTAAATCCACAAGTGTTCATCATGATAACGAAGAAATGGGGACGCCCAGACATAGATCTTTTTGCCTCCCCTCACAATTACCAAATACAGAAATTTTGCACAAGAACTTATCACTCTCAAACATGGAAAGTGGATGCTGTATCATTCAGCTGGAAAGGCCTGACAAGTCTATGCCTTCCTTCCGATGCCTCTTCTCACCAAGGTGCTACTAAAAGTCAGACAAGAAAAGCCAAAAATGATCCTGATTGCATCAGACTGGCCACGCCAGCACTGGTATCCAATCTTAGAGTTTGTCTCAAGGCCCAGCTTGGCTTCTACCTCAAATCCCTCGTCTTCTGACACAACAAAACAGTCAGATTCTGCATAGTCCACTGAGAACCTTAAACCTGGCAGCATGGCAGATAATGTAGCCACTCAGACTGCACCTCTTTCTAAAGCTGTTATGGATGTCATTTTAGAAGCCAGGAGGCCCAGCACTAGGAAATCTTATGCAGAAAAATGGAAGAGATTCTGTGCTTGGAACCAGGCACAAGGACTCGAACCACTTGTCCCTAATATACCTCAGATTTTGCAATACCTAACTGAGATGCTGGACAAAGACTTATCTTTCACATCTATTAAAATCCATGCCTCTGCCATTTCAGCTCATTACAATACGGAACCTCCTATTTTTTCACATCCTCTACTACGACAGCACCTCAGAGGGGCAAAAAATATAAGACCCCCAAGGAGAGCACCAGTACCTACTTGGGACCTCAATTTTGTTTTAGAAAAACTCACACTGCCTCCTTTTGAACCAGCCAGCACAGCTGATCTAAAATTCTTGTCATGGAAAACTGCTCTGCTCCTAGCAATAACTTCAGCAAGAAGAGTCTCAGAGTTACAGGCATTAATGGCTGTGGAACCTTTCCTCATTTTTCATCAGGACAGGGTTTCTCTTAGGACAAACCCAACATTCATTTGCCTTAACCAAACCATTCATTTACCTACCTTTTACCCAAATCCCCAGAATAAAGAGGAGAGACTTCTGCACGCTTTGGATATACACAGACAGCTACGATTCTACTTGGACAAAACAAAAGCTTTCAGAAAAACTGAGCAACTGTTTGTAGCATATGCAGCAGGATTACAAGGAAAGCCTATTACAAAGCAGACAATCTCGAAATGGATAGGACACTGCATCCGCTTCTGTTATGCACAACATGGCAAATCAGTGCCTAAGGGCATTAGGCCTCATTCTACCAGAGCAGCAGCCACTTCAGCGGCTTTCCTCAGAGGGGTACCAACCAAAGACCTATTAGAAGCTGCAACCTGGAGCTCAGTGCACACTTTCACCAAGCACTACTACTTACCTCTCTACTCTAAATCCAGAACAGGCTTTGCCACTGCAGTTCTGCAGGGTTTGTTAGCCTCTCCAAATCCAATTTAGACTCAGCCACCCAATCTCAGCTTTGGGATTCTACCCAAGTGTAATGACTGCAACAGTGAAACACGATGAACATAGTACAGTTGTATACCTACCATAAATGTAGATGTTTGAGTGTATTCACTGTTGCAGTCCAGGCTACCCACCCACCATCCCCCTTTTTCGTTGCTGGGATTTTTCTGTACTTCTCATCTCTATACAACCTATGTGGTGTATTTGCTTGTAGATGAAGGAAATGTTTATAGTAATATATGCATGTATTTGGGCATAATTTTATCTTTTCAGTCTTCCTATCTGGGGGCACCTGATATCTGGGGCAAGAAAAACTGAAGAAAATGGCATCTGTTGCAACTTTTATACCCCTGGCGCACTGACGTCAGGGAAGAGGCGACAGCAACCGACGCCGGGTCAAGACTTTGGAACTCGGGCCGACTGCGGGTCGCCTGCCAGCAGGATAACCCAAGTGTAATGACTGCAACAGTGAATACACTCTGACATCTACATTTGTGGTAAGTGCACAACTGTACTTTCCTCCTGCCAGGTTTTACACGCGTAGATGCTACAGTGGAACCTGAGACCTGTGGTTCCAGCTGACCCAGTCCTTAAATCAGCATGTCGGGTTTTACACAATGTGCAGAAACACCTGCAGTGGTGGCAGAGCACTACAAACCTGTCTCTGTGCAGCCATTTCCTAGCTGTGACCCCTGCAGTAGCTATCCCCACAGATGACACCTTCTTATGGTGGGCAGTCACTGTCAAGTTTATATAGTCGAAGATGCATGGTCACAGGACTAGGCCAACCTGCACATCAGTACAGTAGAGAGGAGGGTGATAATCCTGATGTCACAGGACATGCAGGATTCTGTTCCCTTCGTTGTGATTGTTTATATAGTCGAAGATGCATGGTCACAGGACTAGGCCAACCTGCACATCAGTACAGTAGAGAGGAGGGTGATAATCCTGATGTCACAGGACATGCAGGATTCTGTTCCCTTCGTTGTGATTGTTTATATAGTCGAAGATGCATGGTCACAGGACTAGGCCAACCTGCACATCAGTACAGTAGAGAGGAGGGTGATAATCCTGATGTCACAGGACATGCAGGATTCTGTTCCCTTCGTTGTGATTGTTTATATAGTCGAAGATACATGGTCACAGGACTAGGCCAACCTGCACATCAGTACAGTAGAGAGGAGGGTGATAATCCTGATGTCACAGGACATGCAGGATTCTGTTCCCTTCGTTGTGATTGTTTATATAGTCGAAGATGCATGGTCACAGGACTAGGCCAACCTGCACATCAGTACAGTAGAGAGGAGGGTGATAATCCTGATGTCACAGGACATGCAGGATTCTGTTCCTTCGTTGTGATTGTTTATATAGTCGAAGATACATGGTCACAGGACTAGGCCAACCTGCACATCAGTACAGTAGAGAGGAGGGTGATGATCCTGATGTCACAGGACATGCAGGATTCTGTTCCCTTCGTTGTGATTGTTTATATAGTCGAAGATGCATGGTCACAGGACTAGGCCAACCTGCACATCAGTACAGTAGAGAGGAGGGTGATGATCCTGATGTCACAGGACATGCAGGATTCTGTTCCCTTCGTTGTGATTGTTTATATAGTCGAAGATGCATGGTCACAGGACTAGGCCAACCTGCACATCAGTACAGTAGAGAGGAGGGTGATGATCCTGATGTCACAGGACATGCAGGATTCTGTTCCCTTCGTTGTGATTGCCATCACCTTTGACAACATGGTGGTGGTCTTGGATGTCAACAGGTAAATGTTTATTCCTCTCACATCCACTGTGCCTAGAGGAGTTGAGGGTGCGGAACTACTCGCTGATATTAAGTCACATCCCAGGAGAAGTCAGCCATTTGCATCAATTCTACTCTATTCTCCACTAAGGAGACCACCTGATATGCTGTTCCCAGATTGGCTTTTGGGGGACTCCTTTACACTTTTTCTGCTTACTCTGAGATTGATGCATAGAGCAAGACTGTGCAAAGCCTAACTTATCCTGCTCACTGCTACAGTTTGGTTCCCATGTTGAAGGAACCACTACACCTGAAGCCCTTTAAGAATTTTGCTGACACAACCTTCAGGCAAGAGTTACACAAATCTGCAAACCTTCCATCTAACCTCATGTTTGTTCCACTTTCTGTGGTAGCCAGGATCTTTTACATCCTGACAGGATGATTATGTTCCTTCTGCCCAGAGATCTGGTACTAGGAGTATGTACAGGGACAAATGGACACCCTGTGTAGTGTGGGCTGCCTGCAGACCACTAAATTCCTATGTACTGTGGGCTGCAGGCAGAGCAATGCAGTCCTGTGTACTGTGGGCTGCAGGCAGAGCGATGCAGTCCTGTGTACTGTGGGCTGCCGGCAGAGCAATGCAGTCCTGTGTACTGTGGGCTGCCGGCAGAGCAATGCAGTCCTGTGTACTGTGGGCTGCCGGCAGAGCAATGCAATCCTGTGTGCTGCCGGCAGAGCGATGCAGTCCTTTGTACTGTGGGCTGCCGGCAGAGCAATGCAGTCCTTTGTACTGTGAGCTGCCGGCAGAGCAATGCAGTCCTTTGTACTGTGTGCTGCCGGCAGAGCAATGCAGTCCTGTGTACTGTGTGCTGCCGGCAGAGCAATGCAGTCCTGTGTACTCTGGGCTGCCGGCAGAGCGATGCAGTCCTGTGTACTGTGGGCTGCCGGCAGAGCGATGCAGTCCTGTGTACTGTGGGCTGCCGGCAGAGCGATGCAGTCCTGTGTACTGTGGGCTGCCGGCAGAGCGATGCATCTTTCTTAACAGCTCCAGTCACAACAGATAGTCAGATTTGAGCTGTTCTTTTGTAAGAGTGCATCTGGCAGGAATCTCTGTTTGCGATCTGGGAACCAAGTTTTTGTGCTTTATCTCCTTTAAGGTCTGTAAAGTGCTCTAAAGAGGATAATTTTTCATTCCGTCCCAGTTAAAGATCCTTTCCCTCCTTGGAAGCTATGCTCTGCCTTTGAAAACGACACCCTCCCCCTCTAACCTGCAGCCTGGGCAGATTGGAAGTACTTATTTAGAAAGACATTGTTCTTGCTGGATGTCACATCAGCTAGGAGGATCTCGCACTTCCCTATATATTAATCCATTGTATGTAATATTCCATAATGAGAGGGTGTTTTATGCATCAGTCCATCTTTCATGTCTACACCAGTTACATAGCCCAACCCAAACTAATACAATCATCTTTCTAATTTCTTTCAGAATTTTCCAGTGGAAGAGGGAACTTGATGCATTGCATGGATGTACATAGGCAATGTCTTTTCTGACTGGTGAGAACTAAATTAGGAAAGACCCCAAACTGTTTGGACCTCATTTTCTTGTTGAAAAATGATACGAAGTTTTGAAAATTAATTTAGCCTTATGATTATATTAATTTCTGGTTCAAAAACCTTGATAAGCCTTTGTATAGGTATGGCAAACTGTAGTTCAGTCTGGGGCAGTAGCTACAATTTACGCCTTCTATAAGAATTCATCCAGAGCTGCTGTTTATGGTAGCAGCTACACAAGCTTCTTTGAGTATTTTTGCAAGACCCTACATGCTCGTTGTAATCTCTAGTGCTTGCTCTTCACTCAGGTCTGCAGTTATCTGAAGCATGTTCTCATGAACTGGGGACTCTCATATCAGTCAGGTGAGGGCAGACGTGATAGTTTCTGATGTGAAATGCATGTACTTTCCTTAGTGATGGATCTGAAGGTTCAGGTATGTCCTTGCTGATATTCCCACCTTCCATTGCTCTGCCCTTGAGAAGAAGAGGCCTCTATGCAGTAACTTCAGTAAGCTTTGCTTGAGAGTGTACTGCAAGGCATTTAGAGAGAAAAGGGGTTGAGCAAAATAATTTGGGTAGAAAAAGGAGTTTGTAATCTGGCAGCATCTCTGGTGTGGAGTTCTTAGGACCTGGGTGGTTCCAAGTCCTGTCAGTTATTGGGGATGCAACTAATCTGTCAGATTGTGAGTGTGTAACTTTTGTGTAGATCAGGCCCTCAGCTGTTAATTTGTTTGGTAGTGATAGCACTGAAAGCACATACAGATTACACCTGCAGTGCTGTTATTGTGAGTTGCTTTGTCCTGTGCAAACGAGTAGCACTTGAAAGGTAGTCCACATGCAGTGCCTTTATTTCTCTGTAACTTAAGAATTTATTGTATTCAGTGCCATGATTAGAAATGTTAAATGTGAGAACAATACTTTATCTAAACAAGAAGTGCAAAATGGTGCTTTCTTGTCAGCTGAAAGATTTTTCTATGTCATTTTACTTTTGACTCTGTTTTAGGAGTGTGACATATAATTAATTGACTGCCGGTACAAATTAAAGTTAACATCTTTATTTAGTGTGTGACTGGCATATATGTTTGTAAAAGCATACCTTACTTCCAATTTAGACTGCCCATGGATTCCCTTTTTTTTCCCTCTTACACCACCTATTGCCCCCAGGAAACTAGATGTTCTTCATCTCACATTGCTGCAGTCCTTACATATGGGTAGTCCGCTGTCCTCGGTCGGCCCGAATACCAAAGTATTAGGCTGACGTCGGTCAAGGCGCTTAAAACTGACATCAGGACGTCAGGGTACAAAAGTGCATGACCGACGTCATTTCCTCAGTCTTTTTTGCCGCATGGTCCGATGCAGAAGCAGCGTTGCAAGTGCCGTTCGGCGTTCTGAAATTTTTCGAGTTCGGAGTTTCAGACCGAATCCAAGTTGGCTAAGTACCCCGTTGGGGAATATTTTGTTTTTTTCTTGCCTCAGTGTATTACCGGATGTCAGAAAAAGTGAATAATTGTATTTCTTGTGGGAAACAGATACCGCATAGGGATTATCATTCTTTGTGCATTCCTTGTTTGGGGCCTGAGCACGACGTAGTCGGGTGTCGCTTTGTGCTAGGTTTAATAAGCGCACTATTAAGCGAAGGTTAGATTGTGCTAGGCTGGTCTTCGGTAAGCGGTGCAATTATAATATGCCGTCGGATTCTCCGACGCCCGCTTCCACGAAGAAGCGCAAAGACAAAGCGGTTAAACCCAGGCAAGATGAGTCGTCCGTTCCGGACGCCGGTTCTTTAGAGGCTTCAGTGGAACCGTGGTTCCGATGGAGGCTTCTCTGGAGTCTCAGGGGGAGACTTTGATTTTGCAGGATGTGGCCTCTCAAGAGGCAGGTCAGGCTGAAGGGGCTTCTCAGGTTTCTGTACTCCCCTCCCTTCCCAGGGTGGTTAGACCCTCTCCTTCTGTTTCCAAGGCTTCTTCCAGGGGCAGGCCAGGTTTAGCCTCTGTTGGTGTCAGTCCTAGTTCTGCAGGGTCTGTGCCTAAGAAGCACATGCTTAAAATGGCAGAAGATTTGATTACTCTGATTAGAGGTTCTTTACCCCCTCCTGATAAGAGGCCTAGGGTGGAGCCAGAGTTGGAAAGTTTTGAACAGGCTTCGGATGTTTCAGAGTCTTCGGCTGAAGACTTGCAGGAGTACACTCCTTATTCTGAATCTGATGCAGAAGATTCCACTCCTTCTGCTTCTCCTCCAGAGGATTTTTCTTTTTCAGAGACTCTTCATTCTATGAGGGAACATTTTAAGTGGGAAGGTCAGGACTTCTCTGATTCACGGAAAAGGCTTAGGGAATTTTTGTTTTTACCTCAACATAGGCCCTTAGCTATACCCCCTGTTCTGGATGTTGTGCAAGATGTATTTTCAGAGGCTTCACTTAATCCTGATTCTCTGCCTCCTGCGCCTGTTAAACCGGATAGGTATTACAGGGTGCCTGAGGCTCATAAATATCTCTATAAGAGTCCTAGGGCGGACCCAGAAACTATTAGTCAGGGGCCTAAGGGTGTCAGGGCCTCTGTTGTAAAGAATCCGGTTCCTCTAGATAAAGAGGCCAGAGCTTTGGATAGATGGGGAAAGAAGGTCTATACATCTTCTACCTTAGCAGTGAGGGCTTTGAATTGCCAGTTTCATATGTTGAAATATCAAAATTTTCTTCTTTCACAATTGAAATCTAAGGTGGATGCTCTGGCAGAAGGCATTGAGTGTAAAGAATTACAAGATTTGGTGCATGTTTCTGAACAGGTGGTAAGCATTCTTTACAGTGTGGTTTTGATGCTTTGCAGGCCTCTTCTAGGGTGGCTGCTACTGGTTCAGTTCTTCGCAGGCACGCCTGGCTTAAGGATCAGAATTTATCTGACCATATTAAGACAAGGATTTTGGATGCTCCTTTGCAGTCAGAAGTGTTGTTTGGCCCACCTGTGGAGTCCGTCTTGAAGAAAATGGAAGACAAGGCTAAGTCTATGCAGACTGTTAAAGATTTTTTGCAAGTTCAGCCTCCGAAGTTTAGTAGAAATTGGCCTGCTAAGGGGTGGACGTATCCTTCTTCTGATTCTCAGTCTAGGGGTAGATCTAGACGTGGTAGGGGCAGAGCTCAGAGTTCCTTCAGACCTAGAACAGGGAGTTCACCTGCACAATCTTCGAGTGAGGGCAGGGGCCAGTCCTTTCGTAAACAGGCCCAATGACCTGCTTTTTCAGCTGCCAGATCCTTCTTGCCTGGCAGCACCTTTGGGAGGACGGTTGGCACTCTTCAAGGAAAATTGGATTTTAATTACCCAAGACAAATGGGTATTGGATATCATACACCAAGGTTACAAGTTTTATTTCCATACCTTACCTCCTTTCAAAGGCATGCCAGACGTTCCTCCTCAGCAAAGACTAGAGGCTCACAAACAAATTTCTCTACTACTTCAAATAGGAGCTATACAACCGGTCCCTCTGCCAGAAGTGGGCCTAGGATTTTATTCTCGCCTGTTTCTAGTACCAAAGAAAGGGAACACGTGGAGACCAATTTTGGATTTATCTATCCTCAACACATATCTGGACATTCCCAAGTTCAAAATGTTGACGTTACAACAGCTTTTACCTCTGCTGGGCAAAGATCACTGGATGGTGACTCTGGATCTCAAGGAGGCTTACCTTCATGTTCCTATCAGGCCCTGTTGCAGGAAGTATCTGCGTTTTGGCTGGGACTTTTCATTATCAGTTCTCTGCATTGCCCTTTGGCTTATCTTCTGCCCAGAGTGTTCACAAAGGTTCTGGCTCCAGTGGTAGCTTTCTTCAGGCTAAGAGGAATACAAATCTATCCTTATTTGGACGATTGCCTGATTCTGGCTCAAGGAAAGGACGAACTTCATCATCATTTACAGTATGTGATGGCAGTGTTAAGATGCCTAGGGTATTCTGTGAACGAAATAAAGTCCAGTCTAGTACCCTCTCAGGACATGTGCTTTCTGGGTGTGAGACTGAATACAGCATCCCAGATGGCCTTTTGACCCCGGACAAACAAAAGAATCTTTCTCTTTACTTCCACCAATTGTCTCGTCAGTCCAGGCTGACTGCAAGGACAGTCCTTCAAGCCTTGGGGTTCATGGCATCTTGTATTCTGGTACTTCCCAATGCCAAACTGCATATGAGGAAGCTACAATGGTATCTCAAGAATGTATGGACGCAACACTGCCAAGATATGGACACTGTCATTCAGATAATACCTTGCATTCAAAAGGAATTTTTGTGGTGGGCTCAGGAATGTCACCTAAACAAGGGACTCTCTGTGACCCGACCAGAGGCGAGTCAGATTCTAACGACAGATGCCTCAGACAAAGCTTGGGAGCTCATCTAAATGGAAAATGGGTACAAGACACGTGGCCTGCCAGACTTCAACATTTACATATCAACTTGAAGGAGATGTTAGCAGTCCAATTTGCATTGATAGCTTTCAAGGATTTACTTCTTCCAGGGCAGGTGTTGATTCAAACAGACAACACAACTGTCATGTGGTACATCAACAAGCAAGGGGGCACATTCTTACCCTCTATGCAGACAAGCAATGATTTTGTGGGAGACTGCTCTCAGTTTGCAGCTAAATCTTCAGGCAAGGTTTCTGCCAGGAGCACAGAACTCCTTAGCAGATGTGTTGAGCAGACAAATCATGGATCCCCACGAGTGGAAATTGGATCCTCATGTATTTCAGAAATTGACAGTGTTATGGGGAACTCCAGACATAGATCTGTTCGCTTCTCCACTAAATTACCAGTTGCCAAAGTTTTGCACAAAAACGTTTCATCCCACAGCTTGGAAAGTGGATGCTCTCTCATTCAATTGGAGCAATCTTCACGTGTATGCCTTTCCACCACTGCCTCTCCTCCCAAAGGTACTCCTGAAGGTCAGACAGGACAAGCCAACCATGATTTTAATAGCTCCGGATTGGCCTCGACAGCACTGGTACCCATTACTGAGAAGTCTGGTACGGGAGCCTCCATGGCCTTTGCCTTTGATTCCACACCTGCTGTCTCAGGAGAACAGTCATTTACTCAATGTCAAACTTCACTCTCTGCATCTGACAGCCTGGCATAGGTTCATAGGTTCATACTAGGCTATCTGCCCAAGGGCATTTACAAGCCTAGCCCATAGTTTTGTGGCTTACGCCACCCCTTTAGTATGGGGAACTATACCCATTATTTTGCTGTGCCTCTGTTGAGCAGTGACACTGAGGTAATCCCTGGGGTATATCTGCGATCTCCCATCCATTGGTCAAGATTTCTCTTGAACAAGGCCAGCGAGGTGCTCTGCCTCACATATACCGGGATTTTATTCCACAGCATAGGGAGTCTTTGGGTGATGAATCTATCCCTCCAGCACGTCCTATTAATAGCCATGTCGAGGTTTAAGTCTCCCGCCCTTGTGGCTCTGATGGATCTAGATTTTTTGAGGTGAAGCATATTCATCAAATCTGGGTTTGACATGGCCTTGTATGTTAGGCAAAGGTCACCTCTGAGCAAGCGTGTAGCGACTGAATAGAGCTGGAGTTCTTTCAGTCGGGCAGCATAAGACAGATGTTTGAGACCCTTTATCCTTTTGGTGAGGAACTTTTGTGGCCACTCCAGCTGCTGCAAGTGTCGGGACAGATACATTCCGAATGGGGCATTGTACTCAATCATTGGTCTGATGAGTGATGAGTATAGGGAGACTATGACCTCCCTTGATCTAGATGAGAATCCCTTCATGATAAGGTGGGCAATGTAGAAGGTCTTCCTAACTACTTTAGCTACATGGGTGTCGAATGACAGACTACTATCAACCTGGGTCCCCAGGTCCCTGATAACTTCTTCTGTGCTCAGTGGATTGCCACCTGTTTGGTAGCTAGGTGTAACCTTGTTTTTCCCGAAGGGTATGACTATGCATTTTTTGGCATTTAACTTTAGGCCATGGCTCTGGCACCAGTTATCCGCTTCTGTGAGACCCTTCTGAAGGATATCTGTGTCAGATGTGTTTTCTACTATGGCCCAGTTTGCAGTCATCTGCAAACTTTGTCAGCCATAACCCTCCTGTGTTTGCTTGTACTGGAAAAGTAGATGCCAAACAAGAGTGGGCCCAGGACTGAGCCCTGTGGTACACCACTTGTGACAGGCTTTGAGTCTGACATGGCGCCAGCAACTCTGACCCTGTGGGTTCTGTCACTCAGCCAGTTTGCAACCCATCTTGTGATGTATGGGTTAACATTTAAGCTGATGAGTTTTTCAATGATACCCGAGTGGGGTATTGTATCAAGGCCTTCGCCAGATCGAGGTAGGCTGTATGGACTGCCTTTCCTCATCAATGGCTTTGGTGACTGTTTCAAAAGTCAACCAAGTTTAGAAGGCATGATCTGCCTTTGACAAAGCCAAACTGGGATGGATCCAAAGTCTGCAAATTCCCTATGTCTTTATTTATGAGGTCCATTATGATCCTCTCCATGGCTTTGCAGATAAGGCTTGTCAAGCTAATGGGCGGTAATTTCCAGGGTCGGTGGAGGCACCGCCTTTGTGAAGTGGGACCACAGTTGCAGTGCGCCACTCCCTGGGTAATGTATCCAGAGGTAAGACTATGATTAAACAGCTGTCCTAGCTGTGGGTTTAATTCCTCGTTGAGTTCGTGGAGCACACAGCCGGGGACACCATCAGGTCCCATGGATGCTGTGTTTTTGCTTTGGAGAGAGCAGTTCTCACTTGGGCGTTGGAGATGTTTGGGGGCTGCAATCGCTGGTATAGATATCTCTCCTTTGGGGAGGGGGAGAAGTTTGCACTGAACCTGTCAGCCAGTATGTTGGCAATGTCTGTAGGATCAGTAATCTTCACATCATTTTGAACTAGTTCTGAGCATATCTGGGAGTTTCCTCCCAGGTTTCTAACATAGCTAAAGAAGGCCTTATGATTGTCTTTGAGTCTTTAGCTATTTTTCTCTCAAAATTTGCTTTGGATGATTTTATGAGAGCTCTTAGTTTTTTACTTATAGTGATCAAGGGTGTCTTACCTTTTAAGGATTTTGCTCTATCTTGTAGTAGCTTCCTCCTTTTGTTGTAGAGTTTGTTTATGGCTGGGGTCCACCAGACTGGACGCTTGCCTTTGGTACAAAGAGTCTTTGTTTTGCTTGGGATTGCCTTATCCATGCAGTCCTGCAGGTGCTGGTAGAAGGCATTTGTAAGTGATTCAGCGGCTTGAGTACTGTTTTCCGCCAGCTCTGGGGCCTTAAAGGAGACCACACTAGTCTTTAGAAGTGTGAAGTCAGCTTTCGAGAAGTTCTTTACTGTGGTCTTTTTTATTTCAGGTGGGGGTGGGATGAGGACCTCCAGCGAGATTAGTTTGTGATCTGATCTCACCAGTGAGGGGTATACTTCCGGTGTTGAACATTGTGCTCCCATGTTCGTGATTATGAGATCAAGTATGTTTTCTCCTCTTGTGGGGATGGTGACTAGTTGTTCCATGGCATTTGAGTTTATGAATTCCAGGAACTTTTGGGCTAGGGTGTTTGGGCTCGAGTAGTGTTCCCAGTCTATATTAGGGTAATTGAAGTCACCTAGTATGATGGTGTTTGGTGATACATTTATCCCTCTAGTATTTTCAGGAAGGCCATGTGAGGTTCCTGAGTTTGTGAGGGTGGCCTGTAACATGCTACAATTTGCAGAGCAGTCTTGCCTATGGTTAATTGCACCTGGATGGTCTCCGATGCATTGTGCGTTGCCACCAGTCTTGAGGTGTGGGTGTCTTTGATGAATATGGATACCCCTCCCTCCTTTCTTGGTATTGTCCGGATTTTGGGGCCGGAACGCATGATAAGAGGTAAAACCTGATAGTGCTGGGGTGCTCTCAGGAGCCTTGAACCAGGTTTCTGTCACTGCACAGACATCGATGTTCTCCATACTGAGAAGAGCCTCGAGTGCGTGCATTTTGAGATTTAGACTTCTGGCATTGAGCAGCATTACCCTTAGTTTTTTCCTTTTTGTGTTCTAGGGTGGTAGGTTTAGAATTTGAGCCTTGCCTAAAAAGGCACTATGGGGGTGGCAAGAGCCTTTGCCAATATCCGAATCCCAGGGTGACAGGTGCAAGCCGCCCTCATTGCGAAGCAGCGTGGCTTGTCCAGCATGTCATCCCAGGCAGACAGACATTGGATCCCCTTTGAATGACACCAGAGTTTAAGCCAATTGTTAAAGCTGATCATCTTATCTCTGTATTGTGGCATCATTCTTGGTGAAGGTAGGATACTGCTCAAGGTCAGGGTCATACCTGCCTGGGCTACATAATCAGAGAGCTCCTCAATGTCTCTTTTCATGTAGTCCAAGGAGGTGCGCCTCAGGTCGCTTACACCAGCGTGGACAATGACTGAGTCGTATTTGTACCTGCTGTTGAGAGACCTGAGTGCTTGCTATGTGGCGGATTCTAGCGCCCGACAGGCAGCTTACTGTGACCTTCTCCTTACTCAGTCTGGTGAGTGGGACGTCAGTGTGTCTGACTATGGAGTCACCAATGACTAGTGTGTCTGGCATTGTGTTTGGCCTTAAGGGCTGTGACTGTTTGACACTCTGACTGTGAGGTCTATGTGTTGCAGGTGTTGTGTTCTGAGGTGGTGGTTGTTTGGGTGTCTGCTTTGGTGGCCTCTGCTGTTTTGGTAGATTTTTGATCAGAGCCGCCGAGTATGTCTTTGTGTGTTTATGTGTATGATTTGAGGTTGTGATGGTACTATGTGAGACTGGGTCTATAGTGTGTGTGGTAACCTTCTCCTCCTGACTGGTCTTGCCAGTCCTATGTTGAGAGAGCTCAGCCTCCAGTTTGGCCGTATAGTTGCATCTCTCGCATGTATTTGTGTTTTGTGGGAGGAGGAGAGGGTTGTCTGTGTACATGAGGCAATTGTAACATTGCCTCAATATTCCCAGGTTCACCAGCTGAGCAGGAGAGGACACTAGCAACTGATCCCTCGACATGCTAGAAGGACTAGACAAAAAAACTTTAAAAGAGATACCGGGGGATGTGGGTGACTGAGAAATGGGGGTTTGCCTTTTTGGGGTGCTATCTATAAGAGTGCCGTATCAAGGTAATAAGTACTGTAGGAGCAAGTGCTAGGTTTAACAGATAGAGAAAAGTCTACTTGGAGTCAAGTAGAGATGATCTTTTAGGTATTAGAGAAAGTGCTAGTAACAGGGATGCTTAAAGGTAAGATTGAAAAGAATGCACTCTGCAGTGTGCACTAGAGAAGTTAGATATGAAAGTAGGTAACTTGAGTTTTACCTGTTTAAAAGTTAAGGTTTAGTGGAGAGTTACTATTTTTAAAACAGCAAGATGGACTGAAAGGGGTGGTTACTTTTGTATTTTGGTACTATGAAATACTGTAGGATGGCCAATAAATTTAAATAATTGAAGGGGTGGGATTTCAAAAGTGATGGTTTTGTGATTACTCACATAAGCCAGTGAAAGTAGAGAGAAATGAGATATATGGTCAGATTAACATAAGAGGCGGGCAACTAGAAAGACAGTGGTATTTAACAAGACAACTTAAATGGGTGGGAGGGAAAAATTCTGCCTGACTCAGAACAGAGAGAGCTGTGGTCTCTTTTGAAGTTTTAATATGCTGTTAAAACAGAATGCAAGCAAAACACAAGATAAAGAAAACAAACTACAGTATTCAAAATATAGAAAGGCAATACAGAAATACAAAAAAATAGCAGCAAACTAAACTTTCCTTCACAGCAAAATGTAGCAGAGTCTGGATGAGCCTTTCTGGTAAAGCTCTGAAAATTTTTAGTTTACTCCTTAAATAGAAATTTTAGTTCCTAGCTCCACCCCCTCTGTTAACAAGTGATTAACCTTAAGTGACCTCTTCTGTCTTATGAATGAGTCCTTAATTAATCAGTTCTTATTTCTGCCTGACTCAGAACAGAGAGAGCTGTGGTCTCTTTTGAAGTTTTAATATGCTGTTAAAACAGAATGCAAGCAAAACACAAGATAAAGAAAACAAACTACAGTATTCAAAATATAGAAAGGCAATACAGAAATACAAAAAATAACAGCAAACTAACCTTTCCTTCACAGCAAAGTGTAGCAGAGTCTGGCATATTCTGTTTTAAACCCTGGAGGGTCTCAGCTTCCACAACAAGTTTTGAATGTTATTTTGGAGGCCAGAAGGCCTAGTACAAGGAAAGTTTACGCAGATAAATGGAGGAGATTTTTAATTTGGAGTACAGCAAAGGACTTTGATGTTTCTAAACCTAATTTGAGTGTTGCTCTTCAATACCTTACTGAGTTATTGGACAAAGGTTTGTCCTTCTCCTCTATAAAGGTTCATGCTGCAGCAATTTCTGCTCACTATGACTGTGACCCACCATTATTTTCTCATCCTTTGTTTAAGCAATTCCTTAGAGGGGCAAAGAATATAAGACCCCACGTAGAGCTCCTACTCCTGCTTGGGATCTCAATTTTGTGTTGGAGAAACTCACTCTACAACCTTTTGAGCCTGCAGCTACTGCCGAGTTGAAATATTTATCATGGAAGACTGCTTTTTGTTGGCCATTACCTCTGAGAAGGGTTTCTGAATTACAGGCCCTTATGGCGGTTGAGCCTTTCTTAATTTTCCACAAGGATAGGGTGTCTTTGGCACTAACCCTTCCTTTATGCCTAAAGTGGTTTCTAGTGTGGCTTTAAACCAAACTATTCATTTGCCTACTTTTTATGCAAACCCCCAAAATAAAGGGGAGAAGATTTTGCACACTTTGGATATACACAGACAGTTGCGATATTATTTGAGCAGAACTAAAGGGTTCAGGCAGTCTCAGCAGTTGTTTGTTTCATTTGCTTTGGGTTCTCAGGGCAAACCTGTTTCAAAACAAACTATTTCTAAGTGGATTGGTTTTTGTATTGCTTTCTGTTATTCCCATCATGGTAAGGAGATTCCAGCTGGGATTAGGCCTCATTCCACTAGGGCTACTGCCACTTCTACAGCTTTTTTAAGGGGGGTGGCTACTAAAGATATTTTGGAGGCTGCTACTTGGAGTTCAGTGCATACTTTCTCTAAGCATTACCACCTTCCACTTTACTCTAAATCTAGGGCTGGTTTTGCCACTGCAATTTTACAGGGCATTTTGGCAGCTCCTAATGCTTTATAGTTTTGCCATCCTCCCTTGCCTCTGATTTGGGATTCTACCCATATGTAAGGACTGCAGCAATGTGAGATGAAGAACATAGTACAGTTTTGTACCTACCATAAATGTAGATGTTCGAAGATCCACATTGCTGCAGTCAAATTTACCCTCCCTCCTTCCCCTCTGTAGTTAGAGGTGGTTGTGTGGTCTGGGTTGTAAATATTGTAAATATGGTTAGTGCAGGGGTGGTTGGTTGTTCTTTGCTGTTTTTTTTTTTTGGCTTTGGCCTTTCCTTTTAGGGCTTTCTGACATCTGGGGCAAGAAAAGACTGAGGAAATGACGTCGGTCATGCGCTTTTGTACCCTGACGTCCTGATGTCAGTTTTAAGCGCCTTGACCGACGTCAGCCTAATACTTTGGTATTCGGGCCGACCGAGGACAGCGGACTACCCATATGTAAGGACTGCAGCAATGTGGATCTTCGAACATCTACATTTCTGGTAGGTACAAAACTGTACTTTCTGCCATCTTGTAGCTTGAAATTTGTTGTTAAAAAGCTTTCTGTGCCACCTTTTGAGCCAAGCAGTGACTGTAATGATTGTTTTTGTCACCAAAACAAAGGTTTTTCTATCACATGTACTTGCATGATCTCTGAGATGCAAAGCCAGATAGCAATTGGGACTTTCACTATTTTAACTGATCATGGTGTTTTTAGGGACTAATGCTTCCTTTATGCCCAAATATCTGAGCTGGTTTTGAACCAAGTAGGGGAGAAGTTGCTGAGTTTACTGGATGTGCATAATCAGCTCAGATATCATTTACAGAGAGCCAGGCCAGTGTTAGCAGGCCCACTTGGAATGGCTACCCAGTTGTATTGTCTTCTGCTGTTATTGGCATAGAAGAGCAAGGCAATTTCTGTGTAAGCTGCTACTACTACAGTGCTTCCTTTAGAAATGCCAGCTCAGAGTAGTTTTGTGTTAGCCATGTGGACTTCCATCCACACCTTTTACAAACTAGATTGCTTTCCAGAAGTAGGACAGGCGTGGTCACTGCACTTCTGCATGGCATTTTAGTGTCATCACCCTAGGCATCTGGTGTGTGCACTGGTTTGTTATTCTTCCCGACTGCAATGAGCGGTACTGCAACATTGATTTCAGTGATGAACTTAGTGCCGCTACATTATAATTTATCAAAGCGGCAGAAGCTTGAATGCAGAGTTCAGTTCTGTAGTGTAGATTCCTAGACACCACCACCCCCTTTTTTTCCTGTAATTTCTGTTTATAAGAGGAAATATTGCAGATCCTGTCAGTACTGTCAGGGGCAGTTCCTGTGGTAAGGGCCTACAAGTCATTCCACATGGGACCCACCAGTCAGGCATGTCTGTTTGAGAAAATGTTCTATTTTTCTCACACACAAGCGCGTGCACACACACACACACACACACACACACACACACACACACACACACACACACACACACACACACACACACACACACACACACCAGATGGTATGGGCTGCTGTTTTTTTACCTGGCATTCTAAGGTATGGAGAAGACACCAGCCTACCCTATAGATCTGAAAAACTCCAGAAGTCATACTAGTTAAGTGCATGTCCACCTATGGCCAACTTGCCATCTGGAGTGCATGATAACTACAACACTAAATCACAGCCTTAGTCACAGAGTAGCATTGTGGACCTTTGTAGCATACTTCGTCAGTTGTGGGACTTGTTGAAAAAGATTAGAAAGCCATGCAGTGCCAATGCACTGCAGAGAGTCCCTTTGAAGGTCCGCTGATATCTGCATGTTTTTTTTTTTTTTTTTTGGTCATTAAATGACACATTTTTATGTTGTAAAGAATAGTTTCAGTATGTTACATATACTGAATGTACATTGAGTACTGCCAGGACACTGCCTGACACTTGCTAAATATCTAAGCTGATTATTCACATCCTGTTTGTTAGTTCCTGCTGTGCACAGTGACAGTTTGGCTGAATTTTTAGGTGTCCATCAAACTGATTCTTGTGGCTTTGAGGCACCCATCTTGCGTGTGTTAAGTATGTACTTATGAGAGCCTTGTGCAAGTTGCAGGAGTTGCTCTGACACTTTGGCTTTATATTGAATGAAAATTAGTAATGCAGCGTTCCTTAGCCACTCATACCAACCTGTACTTCATTGATTTGTGATGTTTCCATTGATATAACTGTTCCCACTTCCTTTGTAGGTGGTATTAAACTGAGAATTTGTCTGACTTGCAGTTGTTTTTGCCACATAGGTTATGTTGCGCTGTTTTTTTTGAAGAAACTTCCTGCATTTGTCTTGTCTTTGACTTCACTTCTCAGAGCTAGTAACATGCTGTAAAATGGTTCCATTTTCTCACGTTATCAGTGGAAGTATGTGGACCAAATTATCTTTTATTCTTTTATTCCACTTCGTGGAACGGTGTACTTTTACTCCGTTACAGTGCTGGCTTGTGGAAAATTGCCAGCATTATGTTTTACATAGGAACAGGGTATTTTTTTTTCTTTTCCAGATGGTGCAGTCGCAGTCTCACAAGGCTCCTACTGAAAACTTGTAATAAGTAAATGTGCACTCAGTTTCACCGTTTAGTAGCAGCATCCATAACTCTAGCACACAGTAAAATGCTAGTTATGAGTGTGTGTAGTTAAATTCTGGAAACTGTAGTCACCTGCTTATGTTTCTTGGCAAACTTTTTTGTCACTGCCTCCAGTGCCAGTCATCTGTCTTGCTACTCCTACTATAGATTGCACACATTCGTTCCATTACAGGGTGACAGCTGGTCACTGAGGTGACCTCAGTCCAGGCAACCATCATTTAATTTTCTAGTCCTAATTCCATGCCATCTCTGAGAGGTGAATGTCTGCTGCTACTTCCCCTGTCATGTGTGTTTTTGCACATGTACATTGAAGGGTGCTGTTGTATGGACATGGTTCAGCAGACTGGAGCACACCTTCCATGATCATGTCCTGCATGCCGTACACCTCTTCATCTAATAGGTGCTGATTTTGCAGGGAATTGGTGCACCTGGCTTAGGGTGAGCCAGCAGGCTTTTACGGTTCAGTTGCACCCTCCTTGTCATCTCCTTCCAAGTCACTATTCAGAACCAGGTCATCTGTTTAATAGTTAGGACTTTATCATGCAAAGCCTTCTACATATCTGCCACACATTAGTAAGATTTAATCCCTGTGGGTGGAAATGAAGTTATGTACAAGGTGCGGTACTTGCAGTGGTGTGAACATGGGTCGTATACTGTCATAGAGAAGGTACGTCAGTGGTACAGTTTACCTCATACCTCTTGGTTCAATTTCTGAGTGGGCTTCCTTCTCTGTACAAGTCTGTATGTCCAGTCTACAGCAGTTTTCCTCTCACATCACAAAGATGTCATTAAGTGAATTATTTATCCACTGATTTTTCCTGCAGGTGTGTGTGCATGTGTTTTCTGCTACAGAATTGCATCCTCCTTAGGTTCTGGTCCCTTTGATTTATGCCTTCTGTTTTGCCTGGGTAGGTCTTTGGTTACTCTTGTAACACTGACAAGGATAAAGGTGGTATATGAAAACAAGTGATTGTGATGAGGAGGAGGTATAGGATGATCTAGTGTCTTAGAGTGGTTCACTGAATAAATTTATGCTGAGAAGGCAACACATGTTATAGTCACTAATGAAGTGGACTGTGACATATGTTTAGAGTGAGGACTGAAAGTAAAACACTGTGCTTCATTTTGTGGTTTCCTTTTTGTCTAGTTATTAATTGTATTGTTAATTGTGTGTGTGTCTCTTGTACTAAATTGTAATAATGAAATTTTAATTTTAAACTGGAAAACTTAAATTTTCTTATGGGCGTTGGCACGAAGCTTCAGTTTTGGAGAATAATATTATTGAAAGTCTTGTCTTTTACTTCTACTGTAGGTGTTTAACTGGAAGTATTTGGTTGAATGAATTTCTCTGAGCAGTGTCATTTTAATATGTTCTAATTTAGAGGAATAAATGCAGAAAGCCATTTTTTTTGTTTTGCATAGATGTTTTAATGTGCAAAGGCAGAGCCTGAACACATGTTTTGTAATGATTTTCAAAACAGGGCCTTGTTGTATGAGTAGAGGAGTTGTTAATCATGTGTGTTAAACTCATTTTGAGTAATTTTTTCCCCATTTAAAGAAGGCAAAACAAATGAATGTCTTTATTTTTACAGAAATGTTTGACAAACAGCAAGCTAACAGTATCTTCTGGAGCCCTCAGGGACAGTTTGTAGTGCTGGCTGGCCTAAGGAGGTAAGTACAAAAATGAATCTCTGGGTTACAAAGTCACGGGTAAAGCAAAGCTGGGGGGGGGGGGGGGGCAAAAGAAGCAACATCATCTGTCAACAGTTCTTTGTGTTTTTAGCAAGATATTCCTGTAAAGCGCTAGTACAGCACAGTTTTTGCCCAGTAGTAGAGATGGCAGTTGCTCCATATGTCAGCTGTACTTTTCTGCTGTTGAGTGTTGTACGTTTATGATAGTAGTGTCGGCAGTCACATGTTTTCTCAAGAGTTTCTTGCCTGTTTTGTATAATGTTTCATTGTTCTCGTCAAATAAATCAGCAGGTGTGCTTCAGATTCCATCCTTCAGTTATCTTTCAATCACATTTTGACTGGAGCACATTGCTATCATCTCGGCCAACCATTACTGTAATCTTAAATGAGTATGTGAGAAAACTAAACATCACCTCAGTGAAGCAGATCTGAAATGGCCTGGTTTATCCTGCTCAACCAGCTGGACAAAAATGCCATCTTTCAGTCTGCTCAGCACAGATATGACTTTCCCAAGTTTGGTCTTATTTTCCTTACCAATTTCTGTTTTTCCTAGGTCATGTTTGCTTCTCAACATGTTCACAGGAGTAAAATGACCCCGGCTTCTTTTTGAATTTTATAGTGGTTGTGATGCCTTTAACATCATAGTTTGAGATTGTTCATCTGTTGGTGATCATATTCTTTAGATATTGATTAGATAGCAGCAAAAAAAAAAATATGCCTACTTCTGTTTCCTTACAACTAGGCTGTAGCTACTTTATACACCTTATCACCCTTCTCAGTGTGTGTTCTTGCTTGTTTTGTGGGTTAGGCAGTTAGGTGGACCTTACTTCTGTAGGTCCCACCGTCTGCCAGGTCTCTTCATTCTGTTTTTGTGCCACAGGTCTATGATTGTGGATGTTGATTACATGAACCTATCGAAGGCTGTACCACAGATAGCTCGTATCCCCTCCCCCTTCACTTGCAGGGTGAACAGGGATAGTTCTACCATTCCCCCTTTTATCTCAACCTCTTCATCAGTCCGAGTTCCAGTGACTGTTCTCGTGGAGGCCATTTTGCACACTGCATGTTCCTACATTGACAAGGTTAGTGCCACTAGTACTGTTGCTGTCACCTGCAGTTATGATCTGACCCATCCTTACTGCTGATTATTTCCTTGGTCCTGGGTTGTGGGGTTGATGTTTTGACATTGATTCTGGTGCCATCCTCTTCTGCACTGATCCATTGGTTAGAATTTTCAACTTGAGCCCTTCATCCCAAGAGCTTTAACACAGGTCTCAGCCATCGGCTGACCCACATGCCTGCTTCACTTTCTGCCTTGTCCAGCAACTGTTTCTGAATCTTCAGAAGTTTCACACCACTGAGACTAGACTGTCTGAATGCTGCTGGTGGACTTTTTGATAGGAGTTTGAGTGTGATTCTGCCTCCTCTTTGTCATCCATAGAAAGTTTCCCCAATTTGGGTTCCTGCAAGATCTTGCAAAAGGAAGCATATTGACTCCATTTTGGAGTTTCTTGTACTGAACATGGATAACAGAGATGAGATGAATTCCCCAGATGACCTGTAATTCAGGGCATATTACAGATGACCAGCTTTGGGGGTGGGGGGAGGTTGGACCATAATCCCCTCTCCAGAAGTGGTTCTGAAGGAGGCCTTCAGATGTCTCCCTACACCTTATTGAGTAGCTCCTCTGTGAACAGAAAGGTGGCTGTCGCTTCTGGGGAGGCATGAAAAGGACTTGACATTGTAGCTTGAATACCTAGGAGACTGGAGAGGGACCTCCAGCCTTCTAAGGGTTAGAATCTTTGGGTAAAGGATCCTGTAGTAGACTCTGTCATCACCTGGAACAAGGTGCTTCTTTTCTCAGACATGGAATCTAGGGTGGTGGATTTGTCTGTACATCCTCAGCATTTTGTCTTGTGTCTCTTGCGTTACCAGATACATTTTGAGAGTCTGGCATGAGATTGTGGATTATAAGATAGAAGCTCTGGAGAAGGTGTCCAAATAGTGGGTTGTTTGCCACGCTGTGTAGTCTAGCTGCCACACTGTCTACATTATCTAACCTCACCACATATTAGTTCGTAATGCAGTGGAAGATGAGTCAAGAGCAGCAGGCACCGGTTATTTTATGCCGGGTATGCTTGTCTTTGTCTTATAAACTTTTCTAAGAATGCCACGTTCATCTTTTTTAATGTCCCCTTTAATGGTACTAAGCTTTTTTGATCACATGTTAAGGAAAAAACTGGAGTATAGTGCAAGACAGTTGTGGTTTTTGGCATTAGGTTTATGGCACTCCCAACTCCTGTCCTGGGCTGCAAAAGAGCCACTGTCAACTTTTGTACAGCTGACAGAAACAAAGCTTTGAACAGGCCTGGAAAAACAAGCATAGACACAGATATGGTGTCTGAGGCAGACACCACCCTAATGACAGAAACTCTTAGTCAAATCAGGAGTACCACAGACCTCCATCTGCAGGTCAGCAACTAACTTATTTAGGACTTACCTGACTGTTTTGCTGCGTTTTCAGTCAGGAGTCACTGGTCCCCTTCACCTACTGGCATAAGACAGTCATACATGACAGGCAAATCTTAAATATAATATCCAGATACTACAAGCAGGTCTTTCCTTAGCCACACTCCTTTTCCCATCCTGCCATCTTACTCCATTAGAAGAGTACAGTTCTACATTGTCTCTGGCAGATGTTCATCGTGCATACAGCTGCAATCATAACAGATGGGTTCTCCTGCCGTCAGGCGGGTCCTCGTTCGGCCGAATTCCAAAGTCTAGGTCTGGCGTCTGTTGTTGTCGCTTCTTCCCTGACGTCAGTGCGACAGGGGTATAAAGGAACCAGCCGACGCCATTTTCTTCAGTCTTTCTTGCCGCGTGGTGCCCGAAGCAGAAGCAGTTCACAAGTGCCGGTCGGCCAGCTCCTGAGATTACGAAAATTTTGGAAACCGAAGTCTTCTAAAAGCTAAGTACCCCATTGGGGAACCTTTTCTTGCCTCAGACCGATGTCAGACAAAGTCAATAATTGTATTTCTTGTGGGAAGCAAATACCGCATAAGGATTTCCATTCCCTCTGTATACCTTGTTTAGGCCCAGACCACGAGGTCTCGGCCTGTTGCTTTTGTGCTACATTCAACAAACGCACTATTAAGCGTCGGGCGGAGTTCGCCCAGCATTATTTTGGAAAAGCATTTAACTATACCATGTCGTCGGATACTCCGACTCCGGTTTTGTCTAAAAAACACAAGGACCGACACTCGAGGTCCGCGGCCTCTACCGACACCACGCCAAAGCCGACTACACATGGTCCGGTTCTCAGTGAGGCGCCTACGCAGCCCCTGCCTACCGACGACCTGTCTTTGACGGTGTCTCCTGTACCCGAGGTCGCAGGCTCCTCGGCCCACACCCCGACTACAGATACCGAAGCCACTCTTGGCGCTGAAACTCAGAATGTGGACAGATCCACTTCCACTCAAGGTGTCTTCAGACCTTCCTCTTCTTTCTCCATCAAGGCTTTCACAAAGGCTAAAGCATCCATGCACTCTAAGAGATCAGCTACTCAGGGCCCATCTCCAGGCCCCAATGCCTAAGAAACAGATGCTCAAAATGGCTGAGGATTTAATTACTCTTATCAGAGGATCTCGGCCCCCTCCGGACAAAAGGCCTAGAGAGGAGGTAGATTCCCCCTCCTCTGATCAGGGCTCCATTATTTCAGAGCACTCTGATGATCAGGAACCTTCTTACTCCCCTTTTGAAGACTCTGATGCGGAGGAGTCCATCCCTTCTGTATCCCCCCCTGAGGATTACTCATTTGGGGAATCTTTGCATATGTTAAGGGAACACTTCCACTGGGAAGGCCAGGAATATTCTGATTCCAAGAAAAGGCTCAGGGAATTTCTCTTGCTTCCTCAGCACAGGCCTCTGGCTATACCTCCTGTCTTGGACATACTAGATGATGTTTACTCGGAGGCCTGCCTTAACCCGGACTCTCTACTTCCAGCTCCTGTTAAGCCTGACGGGTACTACAGAGTTCCTGACTCACACCAATTTCTATACAAAAGCCATGCTGCTGACCCAGAAACCATCTCACAGGGCCCCAAGGGAGTTAAGGCCTCCATTGCTAAAAATCCATTGCCTTCCGAGAGAGATTCCAGTTCCTTAGAAAGGTGGGGAAAAAAGGTATATACCTCTGCTACCTTATCCATGAGGGCCTTAAACTGTCAGATGTGATAGTGTTCAATCTCGCCGTTTGTTCTTACACATGGGTTCGGAGCCGATCCTCGGCTCCGTGTCGGCCGCTTGCAAGCTCTGCATCGAGGAGAAGCTCGAGACAACCTAATACCCACAATCCCCCTCTGCCTTTACCTCAGATCTAGTTTGCCGCTGCTGCGTTCGCATCTCTGGGATCTAGCTCGAGCGACTTCAGATAAGATATAACTTATTTTGTTATATTTGAAGTAAAATTTGTTCTAAAAGTACTTTTTGGTAGACATTGTGTATGTGTGTGTGTGGTAAGGTTAATTCTCGGTACCGTTAAGTTTACTTAAACTGGTTAAGGTTTCTCGGGGCCTTCCACCCCTTACTTAAAATTTGACAACCGGACTGACTTTATATCGGATTCGACTTTGTTTCTACTGGATTTGTCTCTCTACTGGACTTGACTTTTTCTCTTACCTGTAAGATGTCTGAGAAAATTAAATCAGGCTTTAAACGTTGCCAGTGTGGCCAAAAAATGTCAGTTACTGACAACCATAGTTCCTGTGTCTACTGCCTTGGCCCTCTCCACTTACAAGAGGACTGTTCAATTTGTCACTCTTTTAGTGGGAGGGTCATGACAGATAGGCGCAGGAAACTCATGGACAGGGGGTTATTAAAACCTTCCTTTCAGGAGGCTCTGGATGCTTCAGACCAGGCATCCAAATCCTCGAAGGAATCGAAGACGTCGGAGCCCAAGTCATCGGCTCCGAGCTCTTCGAGTAAATTTAGATCACCGGTTCCACAGACTTCGGGCCGAGTGTTCAACTGGTATCAGTTCCTGAGCCTCGAGTCTTGGAACCGGTGATGGAGCTCCTCCTCTACTCTATTGAGGTCGGCTCCGTCTTCGGTTCCTTCGACCCGTTCTTCTTCTAAGCTCTCCGATGTCGATGTGGATCGTGTGGTGCAGAAGTTATTGGAGCATTCGCCCTATCCAAACTTATTTCTGTTTCCACCCTGTTGGTGTCGAAACTTGAAGGCCTTCCATTGTCTCCATCCATTCCTCCTCCGAGACCTGTCCAGTCTTTGGAGCCGGAAGAGGTTGATCTTCTGATTGTGGAGCCCTCGGGTCGAGAACCGTCCTTTCTCGGTCTGTTCCTCACCTCGACTCCGGACCGGTACCGAGTCTCGAGCCGACGATCTGTCCTTGGTTCCGTGGCCGAGAGTCGAACTGACGCTTCGGTTCCGACCCTTCCCTCGGGGCCTCGGCGCTGATTGATTCGGCTCCATCCTCGGGTTGATGCCTTTGGTGCCTGTCTCGGGATTCTTCCCATTTCTTCGAACTGGGAGATTCTTCGACTCGGGACCCGGGGCTTTCGATCTCATGAGGCAGGTGTTGTCTACACAGACAACCACATCAGTAGAAGCAACCTCTCCTCCCCATAAAGGGCCGTTATCCTCCTCTGCACCCACGGCCACAACCAAGCGTCGAGCACCGGTGTCTCAGCCACCCCTGGAGGGTGCCCCCTCTTCCTCGGAGGCTTCTTCGGATGCTCCCCATGAAGAAGTCCCTAGGAAAAGGTTGTGTAAGAGGAGACACTTAGATTCTCCACAAGAATCTTTGACATCCGATACTGACTTGGATGAGTCAGAAGGGTCCCCTAAGTCACCTTCAGAAGATGTCTCTTTTTCTGACATATTGGAGATCCTGAAACAGAGAGGTGATTGGCAGTCCCTTCCCCCTTCTGAGGATGAAGTCAGTCTTGCTGAAGGCATTCGGTGCTCGCCCTTCCTCCTCCTGGGTCACTCCGCCCTTCGATGAATTAATGGAACTTATTGCTCGAAGGGCGTGGGAGGCTCCTGACACAGTGGAACCAGTCCCTAGGAAGCCCAATAAGTATATCGCTGCACCCCAGGACAAAATTTACTTGACAAAAGGAGTTCCAGTTGACGCTATGGTGGTGGCAGCGGCCACGAAAAAGGAGATGTCGGAATCTTCCTCATCTGTCCATCCCCCTAATAAAGATTCTAGGACTATGGACAGGTATGGGAAGCGCATTTTTAGTTCAGCGGCTTTTTCCATGCGATCCCTGAACTATTTGACCCACTTTACACGACTACAGAGGGATCTAGTCAAAGAGTTGGGAGATACCCTCCAGGGTACTACAGATGCTGCTGTCTCAGAGAAAGTGACAGCGCAGCTTAATACCCTTACATCCATTGGGAACTCGTCCATGAGGCTGATCTCTTACGCAGCCGAAGGTTCGAGTAGGGCAGCAGCTTCAGCGATTGCTTTTCGCAGACAATCCTGGATGCGCTTATGTTCATTTGCGGAAGCCTTCAAGTCTTCCTTTACTAACGCCCCATTTGACGGTGCCACTCTTTTTGGCCCCAAAGTAAAGGAGACCCTTACCCGGTGTGAGCAGGAGGGAAAGACTCTGTCTGCTGTCGGAGTCCGCTTTTCCACCCCAACCAGACCGTACCCCAAAGGGCAACGTGGTGGAAAAATGTGGTTTCGAAAACCCCAAGGATCTTTCCCAGGCACACAGGGTGATGCCCCTTCTAGAGGCAGAGGAGGGGGCAGAGGTGGAAGACGCCGCCCTGGCGGCAGAGGGGGTCCGCAGAATCAAGGTGACAGGGATACACTCCCTGGTAAACCTTTCCAGCACTCCTGAGAGGAGGCCCAACTGTCCTGCTCTGGAGGCAGTCGGGTCGCTAGCTTTATACCCTCAGGCCTGGCAAAACATAACTACAGACAAGTGGGTAAAAAGCGTGGTTACCAGAGGTTACAATATACCATTTCTTTCCCATCCCATTCCAAAGAAAAGACTCCCAGATGTACCGCCCCATCTGCGAGAGCCAGCAGCTATAGAAATTTCAAAGCTGCTAGAAAAGAGTCATCCAACCTGTCCCAGCGGACCAGAAAGGATTCGGGACTTACTCAAGGTTCTTTTTAGTTCCAAAGAAAACAGGGGACTGGACGCCCATTCTGGACCTAAGCGACCTCAATACCTTCGTCAAGAAAGAAAAGTTCAGAGTGGTCACGCTTCAATCGATCCTTCCATTCTTACAGAAGGACGACTGGATGTGCTCAATAGATCTGAAGGATGCATACTACCACATCAAATGGCCAGGGCATCCAGAGATCATTTGTGCTTCCGGCTAGGTGCCAGTCACTTTCAGTTTCGAGCCCTGCCCTTTGGTCTGACCTCAGCCCCCAGGGTCTTCACCATATGCATGGCAGTGGTAGCGTCTCACTTGAGACGCCAAGGATTCCAGGTGTTTCCGTATCTGGACGACTGGCTCCTTTCTGCCACCACCCAGCGTCAACTAGTACAGGCCAGAGACTATACTCTTCAACTGTGTATTCACCTAGGAATTTCCGTAAACTTCGGAAAATCCTTACTACAGCCATCACAGAGTATCTTATTCATAGGAGCGGAATTAAATACACATCAGTTAATTCTAAGACTTCCTCCAGAAAGGATACTTTCACTTCAGACTCACATACGTCTTCTTCTTTTGTCCAGGAAATCCCCAGCAAAACTAGTACTGAAGATTTTGGGACTCATGTCAGCTTCTCTTATTGCAATACCCTTGGGAAGACTGCACATGAGAGTCCTACAATGGCTACTGTTTGCACAATGGTCGTTCCAACAACTACCTCTAACACACGAGATTCTTATAACGAACACATGCAAAACACACCTAAACTGGTGGCTTCAGACATGCAACCTTTCCAAGGGGAGACCATTTGTGCTACCCACGCCTACAGTTACGGTGACCACGGACGCTTCCCTGATAGGGTGGGGGGGCATCTTTCAGGGACAGACAGTCCAAGGTGAATGGACCAATTTAGAGTACAATCTGCACATCAATGTTCTAGAGTTGAGGGCAGTGTTTCTAGCGTTGCAACACTTTGCTCCCCTTCTTCCTCTGGGAACTATTGCAGTTCAGACGGACAACATGTCGGTGGTCTGGTACATAAACAAGCAAGGGGGAACCAAGTCCTATCAGCTATGCAGAGAGGCCATGAGAATCTGGCAATGGGCGGAGTCCACGGGTCGCTTTCTGATAGCAACGCACATCCCGGGTCATCCAACGCCATAGCCGACAGGCTGAGCAGAGCAATACTGTTACCGCACGAGTGGTCCCTAAAACAGTCAGTTGCGAAAAGATTTTTTCGACGTGGGGCCAGCCTTCCTGCGATCTGTTTGCGTCTCCAATGAACGCCAAATGCAGGAGCTACTTTGCCCTATTACCCTTTCCAGGGGAAGTCCCCAGGGACGCACTGATTCACGATTGGCCCCCGGGACTCCTGTACGCATTTCCTCCCTTCCCCCTGATATCAAAGTTTCTCCAGAAAGCCAAAAACCTACACAGGACAATAATCCTCATTGCCCCATTCTGGCCTCGTCAAATTTGGTTTCCCTTCCTCATGACACACTGCATTCGGGGACCCTGGATCCTGGACCCAGAGCCAGATCTATTGACTCACTCGTCAGGGGCTCCCCACCCCTCGCTCTTCTCCCTCCATCTAGCAGCTTGGCTGCTCCAATTCCCAACTTAGCCAGGTCTGATCTTCTTTCGCCTGCAGTTCAGAATATTTTAGTGGCTTCTCATAAAGCTTCCACTACTAAAACATATACTAGTAAATGGAAGCTTTGTATTCTGGGCGAATACACAGCAAGTGGACCCTGTCATAGCTCCTTTGAATAAAATATTAGAGTTTTTAACAGACTTGTTCCATCAGGGTGCTTCTCCTGCCACATTAAGAGTTCAATTGGCTGCCATTTCTAATTTCCATGTGGAAGAATGTGGGGCTCCTGATGTTCTTCATCTCACATTGCTGCAGTCCTAACACTTGGGTAGTCCGCTGTCCCTCGGTCGGCCCGAATATCAGAGTATAAGGCTGACGTCGGTCAAGGCGCATTTGACTGACATCAGAACGTCAGGGTACAAATGCGCATGACCGACGTCATATCCTCAGTCTTTTTTGCCGCATGGTCCGATGCAGAAGCAGTGTTGCAAGTGCCGTTCGGCGTTCTGAAATTTTACGAATTCGGAGTTTCAGACCGAAGTCAGAGTTGGTTAAGTACCCGCTGGGGAATATTTTGGTTTTTCTTGCCTCAGTGGTTTACCGGATGTCAGAAAAGTGAATAACTGTATTTCTTGTGGGAAACAGATACCGCATAGGGATTACCATAATTTGTGTATACCTTGTTTGGGACCTGAGCACGACGTTGTTGGGTGTCGCTTTTGTGCTAGGTTCAATAAACGCACTATAAAGCGAAGGTTGGATTGTGCCAGGTTGGTCTTTGGGAAGCGGTGCAATTACAATATGCCGTCGGATGCTCCGGCGCCGCTTCCTCAAAGAAGCGCAAGGACAAGGCAGTTAAACCTAGGTTAGAGGAGTCGTCCGAACCGGACGCCGGTTCTTTAGAGGCGTCAGTGGAACCAGTGGTTCCGACGGAGGCCTCTCTGGAGTCCCAGGGAGAAACTTTGTTTTTACAGGATGTGGCCTCCCAGGAGGCAGGTCAGGCTGTAGGGGCTTCTCAGATATCTGTACTCCCCTCCCTTCCTAAGGTGTCTAGGCCCTCTCTTTCTGCTTCCAAGGCTTCTCCTAGAGGCAGGTCTAGTTTTGCTTCTGTGGGTGTCACTCCTAGTTCTTCGGGTTCGGTGCCCAAGAAGCACATGCTTAAAATGGCAGAAGATTTAATTACTTTAATTAGAGGCTCTATGCCCCCTCCTGATAAGAGGCCTAGGATGGAACCTGTGTTGGGGGATTATGAGCAGGCTTCAGATGTGTCTGAGTCTTCGGCTGAAGACTTGCAGGAGTATTCTCATTATTCTGATTCTGATGTGGATGATTCTACTCCTTCTGCTTCTCCTCCTGAGGATTTTTCTTTTTCAGAGACCCTTCACTCCATGAGAGAACATTTTAAATGGGAAGGTCAGGATTTCTCTGATTCCAGGAAAAGGCTTAGGGAATTTTTGTTTTTACCCCAGCATAGGCCTTTAGCTATACCTCCTGTTCTGAATGTGGTGGAAGATGTGTTTGCAGAGGCTTCTCTTAATCCTGATTCTTTGCCTCCTGCTCCTGTTAAACCAGATAGGTATTACAGGGTGCCTGAAGCTCATAAGTATCTTTTTAAAAGTCCTAGGGCAGACCCAGAAACTGTTAGCCAGGGGCCTAAGGGTGTGAAGGTTTCTGTTGTCAAGAATCCGGTTCCTGCAGATAAGGAGGCCAGGGCCTTGGATAGATGGGGAAAGAAAGTTTATACTTCTTCCACTCTAGCCATGAGAGCTTTGAATTGCCAGTTTCATATGTTGAAATATCAAAATTATCTCCTTTCACAGTTGAAATCTAAGGTTGATGCTCTGGCGGAAGGTATTGATTGTAAAGAGTTACAAGATTTAGTGCATGTTTCTGAACAGGTGGGTAAGCATTCTTTGCAATGTGGTTTTGATGCTGTACAGGCCTCGTCTAGGGTGGCTGCCACTGGGTCAGTTCTTCACAGGCATGCCTGGCTGAGGGATCAAAATTTATCTGACCATGTTAAAACTAGGATTTTGGATGCCCCTTTGCAATCTGATGTCTTGTTTGGTTCTCCTGTTGAGGCAGTTTTAAAGAAAATGGAAGACAAGGCTAAGTCTATGCAGACTGTTAAAGATTTTTTTGCAGGTTCAGCCTCCAAAGTTTAGTAGAAATTGGCCTACTAAAGGGTGGACGTATCCTTCTTATGATTCCCAGTCTAGGGGTAGATCTAGACGTGGCAGGGGCAGAGGTCAGGGCTCTTTCAGGCCTAGGACAGGGAGTTCTCCTGCACAGTCTTCGGGTGAGGGCAGGGGTCAGTCCTTTCGTAAACAGACCCAATGACCTACCTTTTCAGCTGCCAGAACCTTCTCGCCTGGCAGCACCTTTGGGAGGAAGGTTGGCACTTTTCAAAGAAAATTGGAGTTTGATTACCCAAGACAGATGGGTACTGGATATCATACATCACGGTTACATATTTTATTTCCATACCTTGCCTCCTTTCAAAGGCATGCCAGACATTCCTCCTCAACAAAGAATAGAGGCTCACAAGCAAATTTCTCTGTTACTCCAAATAAGGGCCATACAGCCGGTTCCTATGCCAGAAAGGGGCCTAGGATTTTATTCTCGCCTGTTCCTTGTGCCAAAAAAGGGGAACACGTGGAGACCAATTTTGGATTTATCTATCCTCAACACTTATCTGGACATTCCCAAGTTCAAAATGTTGACGTTACAACAGCTTTTACCTCTACTGGGCAAGGATCACTGGATGGTAACTTTGGATCTCAAGGAGGCTTACCTTCATGTTCCTATCAGACTAAGTTGCAGGTAGTATCTGCGTTTTCGGACTGGGACTTCTCACTATCAGTTCTCTGCATTGCCCTTTGGCTTATCTACTGCGCCCAGAGTATTTACGAAAGTTCTGGCTCCAGTGATAGCTTTCTTCAGGCTAAAATGAATACAAATCTATCCTTATTTGGACGATTGCCTGATTCTGGCTCAAGGAAGGGACGAGCTTCTTCGTCATTTGGAATATGTGATTGCAGTGCTAAGATGCCTGGGGTATTCTGTGAACGAAATAAAGTCCAGTCTAGTACCCTCTCAAGACATGTGCTTTCTGGGTGTAAGACTGAATACAGCATCCCAGATGGCCTTTCTAACCCCGGACAAACAAAAGAATCTTTCCTTTTACTTCCATCATCTATCTCTTCAGTCCGGGCTGACTGCAAGGACAGTCCTTCAAGCCTTAGGGTTCATGGCATCTTGTATTCTGGTGCTTCCCAATGCCAAACTGCATATGAGGAAGTTGCAATGGTATCTCAAAATGTATGGACACAGCACTGCCAGCATCTGGACACTGTCATTCAAATAATACCTTGCATTCAAAAGGAATTTTTGTGGTGGGCTCAGGAATGTCACCTAAACAAGGGACTCTCTGTGACCCGCCAGAGGCGAGTCAAATTTTAACGACAGATGCCTCAGACAAAGCTTGGGAGCTCATCTAAACGGAAAGTGGATACAAGACAAGTGGCCTGTCAGACTACAGCATCTACATATCAACTTGAAGGAGATGTTAGCAGTCCAGTTTGCATTAATAGCTTTCAAGGATTTACTTCTTCCAGGGCAGGTGTTGATTCTAACAGACAACACAACTGTCATGTGGTGCATCAACAAGCAAGGGAAACACATTCTTATCCTCTATGCAGGCAAGCAATGATTTTGTGGGAGACTGCTCTCAGTTTACAACTAAATCTTCAGGCAAGGTTTCTGCCGGGAGCACAGAACTCCTTAGCAGATGTGTTAAGCAGACAAATCATGGATCCCCACGAGTGGAAACTGGATCTTCATGTATTTCAGAAATTGACAGTGTCCTGGGGAACTCCAGACATAGATCTGTTCGCTTCTCCACTAAACCACCAGCTGCCAAAGTTTTGCACAAAGCGGTTTCATCCCACAGCTTGGAAAGTGGATGCTCTTTCTTTCAGTTGGAAAAATCTTCATGTGTATGCCTTTCCACCTCTGCCTCTCCTCCCAAAGGTACTTCTGAAGGTCAGACAGGACAAGCCAAGGATGATTTTGATAGCTCCAGATTGGCCTCGACAGCACTGGTACCCATTACTGAGAAGTCTAGTACGGAAGCCTCCATGGCCTTTGCCTTTGATTCCACATCTGTTGTCCCAGGAGGACAGTCATTTGCTCAATGTCAAACTTCACTCTCTTCACCTAACAGCATGGCATATTCTGTTTTAAACCATAGAGGGTCTCAACTTCCACAACAAGTTTTGAATGTGATTTTGGAAGCTAGAAGGCCTAGTACAAGGAAAGTGTACGCAGATAAATGGAAGAGATTTTTATTTTGGAGTGCAGCTAAGGATTTGGATGTTTCTGAGCCTGATTTAAGTGTGGCTCTTCAATATCTTACTGAGTTATTGGACAAAGGTTTGTCCTTCTCTTCTATTAAGATTCATGCTGCAGCAATTTCAGCTCACTACGACTGTGACCCACCATTGTTTTCTCATCCTTTGTTCAAGCAATTTCTTAGAGGGGCAAAGAATATAAGACCCCGCCAAGGGCTCCTACTCCTGCTTGGGATCTCAATTTTGTGTTGGAGAAACTCACTCTACAACCTTTTGAGCCTGCAGCTACTGCTGAGTTGAAATATTTGTCATGGAAGACTGCTTTTTGTTGGCCATTACCTCTGCAAGAAGGGTTTCTGAATTGCAGGCCCTTATGGCAGTTGAGCCTTTCTTAATTTTCCATAAGGATAGGGTATCTTTACGCACTAATCCTTCCTTTATGCCTAAAGTGGTTTCTAGTGTGGCTTTAAACCAAACTATTCATTTGCCTACTTTTTATGCAAATCCCCAAACTAAAGGGGAAAAGATTTTGCACACTTTAGATGTACACAGGCAGTTGCGATATTATTTGGACAGAACTAAAGGGTTCAGACAATCTCAGCAGTTATTAGTTTCTTTTGCTTTGTGCTCTCAGGGCAAGCCCGTGTCAAAACAAACTATTTCTAAGTGGATTGGATTTTGCATTGCTTTCTGTTATTCCCATCATGGCAAAGAGATTCCAGCTGGGATTAGGCCTCATTCCACTAGGGCTACTGCCACTTCAACAGCTTTTTGAGGGGTGGCTACTAAGGATATTTTGGAGGCAGCCACTTGGAGTTCAGTGCATACCTTCTCTAGGCATTACCACCTTCCTCTGTACTCTAAATCCAGGGCTGGTTTTGCCACTGCTGTGTTGCAGGGCATTTTGGCAGCTCCTGCTTCATTATAGTTTAGCCATCCTCCCTTACCTCTGCTTTGGGATTCTACCCAAGTGTTAGGACTGCAGCAATGTGAGATGAAGAACATAGTACAGTTTTGTACCTACCATAAATGTAGATGTTCGAAGATCCACATTGCTGCAGTCCAATTTACCCTCCCTCCTTCCCCTCTGTAGTTTGAGGTGGTTGTGTGGGTTGGGTTATCCATCTGAGGTATAGTGTCTATATTGTATATATTGTACATATTTTTGGTGTTAGGCTGGTTGGTTGTTTAGTTGTTGTCTTTGGGTTTTGACCTTTCTTTTTAGGGTCTTCTGACATCTGGGGCAAGAAAAGACTGAGGATATGACGTCGGTCATGCGCATTTGTACCCTGACGTTCTGATGTCAGTCAAATGCGCCTTGACCGACGTCAGCCTTATACTCTGATATTCGGGCCGACCGAGGGACAGCGGACTACCCAAGTGTTAGGACTGCAGCAATGTGGATCTTCGAACATCTACATTTATGGTAGGTACAAAACTGTACTTTATGGCCCACAGACTTTGTAAAGCCTTTTTAAAAGGGGTTTTTCATATTAGACCACCAATTAGATCTCCTACGTCACCTTGGAGTCTAAACTTATTGTTATCTAAGTTAATGCTGCCCCCCTTTGAACCAGCCTCCTCTTGCCCATTGAAATTTTTGTCATGGAAGACTCTCTTTTTGGTAGCCATTACATCCGCTAGGCGAGTATCTGAACTTCAAGCTCTCTCCATTAAGCACCCTTATTTGATCTTTCACTCTGACAGAGTTTCTCTTCGCACTAATTCATCCTTCCTTCCTAAAGTTTGTTCTATTAATAATATTAATCAGTCCATTGAATTACCCACTTTCTTCAAGAATCACTCCAATAAAATGGAGTATATGTTGCACAAATTAGATGTTCACAGACAGCTAAGGTTTTACTTGGATAGAACAAAAGATCACAGAAAATCTGATCAACTTTTTGTAGCCTTTGCTGATAACAGGAAAGGAGTACCGGTTACCAAAAGAACTCTTTCTAAGTGGTTAACTGATTGTATCATCTATGTCTATGATTCTTCAAATCAAACTCTTTTGCACAAACCCAAAGGACATTCCACAAGGTCAGTGTCTACATCCCTGGCTCATGCAGCCCGCCTACCACTAGACGCTATTTCAGCGGCTGCTACTTGGTCTAAGCCACATACATTCATTTCTCATTATAAGGTAGACAAAGTTTCTAGGGACAGGGCAACCTTTGGTTCCACTGTGCTCAAGAACGTCCTTCTGTGAGTTCCTCAGGAACAAGGAGCTAGGGACGCTACCCATGTGTAAGAACAAACGGCGAGATTGAACACTATCACATATAGAAGTTATGTCCTTACCATAACGTTCCATGTGGAGTGTTCATCTCGCTTTGTTCTTACATTCCCACCCTCCCCCTTAGGAAGAACGTTCAGTTTGGTGCCTGGTCTGGGGCATTATGCTTCTGCATTGCAGTTGTTGTGTATATAGTTGACATGTATATATGTGTGTGTGTGTGTGTGTGTATATATATGTATATATATATATATATATATATATATATATATATATATATATATATATATAGACTCTTAGTTTCTGTGCATATGGGATATTGGCATGAGTGTGCTCTCTCTGACTACTGGTTTGCTTGCAAACTAGATCCGAGGTAAAGGCAGAGGGGGTTGTGGGTATTAGGTTGTCTCGAGCTTCTCCTCGATGCAGAGCTTGCAAGCGGCCGACACGGAGCCGAGGATCGGCTCCGAACCCATGTGTAAGAACAAAGGCGAGATGAACACTCCACATGGAACGTTATGGTAAGGACATAACTTCTATTTTCATATGCTAAAATATCAACAGTTTTTGTTAGCAGAATTGAAAAGTAAAATGTCACAGCCTGAACAACCAGACTTAAGAGTTGCAGGATTTGATGCATAGTGCAGAACAAGTGGGTAAGCATACCTTACAATGTGGTTTTGATGCTCTAGAGGCCTCATGTAGAGCTGCTGTTACAGGATCAGTCATACGTAGGCATGCGTGGCTCAAGGAACAAGCCCTGCCTGATCATGTCAAAGCTAAATTACTAGACGCCCCTCTTCAAAAGGATGTACTATTTGGTGCCAATGCTGAGGAGGTATTAAGAAAAATGCAGGAAAAGGCTAAATCAATGCAAACAGTGAAAGAATTTCTACAGGTTCAACCCCCACGTTTTAGTAGAAATTGGCCTTCAAAAAACTGGTCCTTTCCTGCCACAGACAGACCCCAAAGAGGCAGATACAGGCGCCCGGGGGGCAGAGGGCAAGCCCAAGGATCGTATAGAGGCAGACAATGGCAAGCTCCTACACAAAGAGGTGGTGAGGACAACTCGCAATCTTTCAGAAAGCAAACCCAATGACTTTCCCCTTTGCAGACCAACCAGGTCTCAAATGGTAGCCCCCTTAGGAGGAAAGCTGTCATTATTTTCAAAAAAATTGGCATATTGTCACAAAAGACAAATGGATACTGGATATTGTAAACAGAGGCTACAGATTTCATTTTCACACCCTTCCAAAAATGAGAGGCATGCCAAACCTGCCACACAATCAAAGGGCAGAGGCACAAAGGCAAATTACAAAGCTCATAAACAATGAAAGCTATTCAGGAGGTACCTACGCACGAACAAGGCCAAGGTTTTTATTCCAGGCTATTCCTGGTACCAAGAAAGGGAAAAGATTGGAGACCTATTTTGGACCTGTCCATCCTAAACACATTTCTACTTGTACCAAAATTCAAGATGCTCACTCTACAGCAACTTCTTCCCATGCTGGGCAAGGGGTCTTGGCTGGTAACAATGGACCTCAAGGAGGCATACCTGCATGTCCCAATCAGACAAAATTGCAGAAGATACCTCAGATTTCTTGCAGGTTCAATTCATTATCAATTCTCTGCGTTGCCCTTTGGCTTATCTACTGCGCCCAGAGTATTCACAAAATGCCTGGCATCAGTAATTGCCTTCTGCAGACTTCAAGGGATTCAAATATACCCTTATTTGGACGACTGCCTGATCCAAGCGGACAGCAAGAACATACTTCTGAAACATCTGGCTTATGTAATAATGTTGTTGAGCTCTCTGGGATACACAGTCAACAAAAAGAAATCAAGACTAATACCTTCTCAGAAGATAATTTTCCTGGGTGCTAACTTGGATACAAACACCCAGATGGCCTACCTCACGCCAGAGAAGCAGGGGCACCTACCTCAATATTTCACAGCACTAGCAAATTGCACCAGGCTTACTGCAAGGAAAATCCTGCAGGCTCTGGGATTCATGGCATCTTGCATCTTACTAATCCCATGTGCAAAGCTGCATATGAGGAAACTTCAATGGTACCTAAAAAACATATGGTCTCAACACAGCCACAGTTTGGAAACAATAATACCACTAATTCCATGTCTGCAAAAGAAATTTCTGTGGTGGGCTCAATCTTGCCAAACAAACACAGGCCTTCCATTCAGCAAGCCTCAAGCAAACCAAGTCATCACAACAGACGCCTCAGACTACGCCTGGGGGGCGCACATGGTAGATCGGTGCATTCAGGGCAAATGGTCCCAAAAAGAAAAGCACCTTCATATCAATCAAAAGGAAATGCTAGCAGTAATAAATGCTGTTATAGCTTTCAAGGACCTTCTGCAACCAGGGCAACTACTGATGAGAACAGACAACACCACAGTTATGTGGTACATAAACAAGCAGGGGGGAACTCATTCCTACCCCCAATGCAGACTGACCATGTCACTTTGGAACATGGCCATGGACTTACAACTCGAACTACAAGCAACAGTACTTGCCAGGCAAGGAAAACACGCTGGCAGACAACCTAAGCAGAAATATAACAGATCCACACGAATGGAAGTTGCATCCAAAAGTCTTTACAGAGATAATCCAAGCATGGGGAAGGCCAGACATGGATCTATTTGCCTCCCACAAAAATCACCAATTGACAAAATTTTGCTCAAGGATTTTCCACCCAAAGGCCTGGAGAGTGGGTGCTCTCTCTTTTTGTTGGACATCAATGACAGTTTATGCCTTCCCACCTCTTCCTCTGCTGCCCAAAGTTCTACTGAAAACCAGAACAGACAGACCAAAGATGATCCTCATTGCTCCAGACTGGCCAAGACAACACTGGTACCCACTCCTGAGGAGCCTGACGCATTCACCGCCATGGACACTGCCTCTAATGCCACTTCTCTTGACTCAACACAGCTTCAAAACTCTTCACAGCCAGCTAAAAACACTCAATCTAGCTGCATGGAAGATCCCTTGGCATCACAACAAACATTACTCTCCAAGGAGGTTCAGGATGTTATTTTGGAGGCCAGAAGGCCGTCAACTAGAAAAGCTTACTCCACAAAATGGAAGCGGTTTTGCGCCTGGAATGAGAAAAGGGGTCAGGATCCTGGAAAACTGAATTTACCTCAAATACTACAGTATTTAACCGAGCTGTTAAGCAGTGGACTTTCATTCTCCTCCATCAAAATCCATGCCTCAGCCATTTCTGCAGAATACAACACTGACCCACCCTTATTCTCACACCCTCTCTTAAGGCAGTTCCTCAGAGGGGCTAAAAATCTAAGACCACCAAGAAAACAGCCAATACCTGCTTGGGATCTCAATTTAATTCTGGAAAAACTGACCTTGCCTCCCTTTGAACCAGCTTCCTCATCAGATTTGCAATACTTGTCCTGGAAAACAGCTTTCCTTCTGGCAATTACCTCAGCTCGTAGAGTTTCATAACTACAAGCACTCATGGCTGTGCAGCCTTTCATCATCTTCCATCAGGACAGAGTTTCCTTGCTAACCAACCCGTCCTTTATGCCTAAAGTGGTATCCAAGGTAGCTTTGAATCAGGCCATACATCTCCCTACCTTCTATCCTAATCCTCAAATCAAAGGGGAGAGACTACTACACTCCCTGGATATCCACAGACAGCTACGTTATTATCTGGACAGAACAAAGCCTTTCAGAAAATCAGACCAGCTCTTTGTGTCCTATGCTGTAGGAGTTCAAGGAAAGCCAGTTTCGAAACAGACTATCTCTAAATGAATAGCTCACTGCATACGCTTTTGCTATTCCTTTCATGGCAAGGCTTGTACCTACAGGCATCAGATCTCACTCCACAAGGGCCACTGCCACCTCTGCAGCCTTCCTCAGAGGAGTCCCTACCAAAGATATTTTGGAAGCAGCCACTTGGAGTTCTGTGCATACCTTCTCTAAGCATTACCACCTACCATTATACTCCAAAACTAGGGCAGGCTTTGCCACTGCAGTCTTGCAAGGCATCCTGGCTCCTCCTAGTACCACCTAGTGCCTACCACCCTTTTGTTAGCTTTGGGATTCTACCCATCTGTTATGACTGCAGCTGTATGCACGATGAACATAGTACAGTTTTGTACCTACCATAAATGTAGATGTTCGAGTGCTAATACAGCTGCAGTCCAGGTTTCCCTCCCTCCTTCCCCTCTTGGGACTATCCTAATGGCTAACACCTCCTCATACAACATGATTGGGGTATTCGTTTATGGTGTATTTGCTTGCAGTACTGGTTTTTGATATTATTGCATTGCATTATTACTTATAATTATGTTTTGCCTTCCTTCTGGGGGCACCTGACATCTGGGGCAAGAAAAACTGAAGAAAATGGCGTCGGCTGGTTCCTTTATACCCCTGTCGCACTGACATCAGGGAAGAAGCGACAACAACTGACGCCGGACCTAGACTTTGGAATTCGGCCGACCGAGGACCCGCCTGACGGCAGGAGAACCCATCTGTTATGACTGCAGCTGTATTAGCACTCGAACATCTACATTTATGGTAGGTACAAAACTGTACTTTTCACATTGGCTGTCAGAGGGAGACTGGCTGTACTATTTGGACCTCCAAAATCTATACCCTCATATGTAAAAATTGTCACAGATTTGGGAGTTGCTTGCACTTCTAGGTAGCAGCAAATTGTTCTTTGTTCTGGGCTCTTTATTTGTTGCTCATTCCTCAGGGTATTTACAAAGTACATGGCCATTTCCATTGTATGCATCAGTACTGAAGGTGCTGATTGCTTATCCTTTTTATATACAGGTGTTATTACAGTTCTTCTGTTGCATTCATAAGGCAATGCAATGCCCTTTACTTTGGCATATAAGATTAATATCCCATCAAAGTACAGTAAAAAGCTTCAGCATGTTCTCAGCAGCATTGTCATTTTTCCTGAGACTGTGCCTTATTCCTCCCCATCTAGTGGACAAGATGGCTTCAAAGGTGGTTAGGACAACAAGAAAGTTCCCTCTGCCATATTGTAGTTGATAACCTTCAAGTTTTTCTGTCACTTTTTCAGTTTCTTGGCTGTCCTGGCTTTCCTGTTGTGTAGTATTATGCTGTTTTGTAGCATAATTCCGTTCATTTTTGTCACAGGAAGTAGCCTAACGATTTTGTTTTCATTTGTCCGTTTTAGGTAACTTTAAGAAACTGACCAGTAATAAGTTTGAGAATTTGTTTGGTTTTAAGCTATGTCTTGATTATAATGACTGTTATTCAACGTGACAGTTCAAAGCTGTTGTGTCTTACCAAATTGAACGTGCCAAGTTTTCCATGATTCGTAATGACACACAGTTTGGGTGCTTTCTTGTGATGTGCAAAAGACAGATTCTCTCAAAGACCTTTTACACTGTTTAGTTTTTCTGTGTATACCTTCGTAACATCACAGCCCAGTTAATCAAGTCTGAAAACGACAAGATGAAAACTTTGTAACTGCAGAAGCACAAAGTCCTGAAAATCATCTTTCCTCTCTGGAAAAATAACCACTTGGCCACCAGTGAAAAAAACCGAAGTGTGACAAATTTCAACCATCGAAGTGGGGGGGGGGACTTACCTCCAACACCCCCCCCCCGCACACACACACACACACACACACACACACACACACACACACACACACACACTTAAGTATACCAACTCTGAGATTGCACTACAGAGGAGAAAAAGCAATGTTCCATGGTGGGTGGTTACTTTCCCAGAGAGGAAAGACGATGTTCCGGGACTTTTCATCCCACCGTTTTCAGAGTCGACAAACTGGGCTGCGACGTTATGAAGGGGAATGTTTTTTTTTTTTTTTTTTAATGAGAAAGGCATCAAGTGTTCTCCTGTAAGTAATGTACCACTTGTAGAGAGAAAACTTGGCAACTGGGGTCAGAAATCTTTTTTAAACAAGAAACATCTTTATTAAATTATCAGATATGAAATAGGCAGCCAATCATTTGTATAAATTAAAACAAACCATATTGCCATCATTTTAGTTGTAAACATTATACATCACAAACCATATTGACATAATTTTAGTTGCAAAGATTGCACATCATTTATAATCTATCCAGTCATGTCAGTCAAACATTATAGTGCTCATTTAGATCCTGCCTTCTTTTAAACCTTTTTCCTCCTCTGTATGTATTGTTCTCAAAATTCAGATTTTTTTCTATGTAATTTACCCCTATCATTCTCTAAAGATCCCAATTCCAGTTGTTCTATCTATGTTACTATATTCACTACTTCTAATACAGTTGGTTTAGACTTTGATTTCCATTTTCTAGTAATTGCTTTTTTGACAGCCACCATAATTAGACTCAGCAAGGCTTTGCAATGACTAGGCAATTCTAATTCTGTATCATAGTTCAGAAAAGTAATTTCCATTAGTTACACCAGTTTGCTCACCCGGTGTCTCTGACCGAGTAGTCTGCAGGGAATCTTTAAAGCCTGCCAACTCATTACACTCCTAGAAAATATGTTCTTAGTTACCTCCTTCTTCCCTGTCACACTTCCAACATTTGCTGTGTGTACCAAAGGAAAAATTCTTTGGAGTTTACTTAGAGTATAAAAATATGTATGTAAACGCTTCCAAGCAAAGGCCCTAAATCTTCTAGACTTTGTTGCATATTTGGGAGACATGCATATATCCCCCCCATTGCTTCTTTGTGAATTGCTTATCCAATCATAGGATCATAGGAGATTACTAGGCTATTGATCCAGAGGTCATTTTAAGCATAACCGTTTCAACCCAGTGTAATACCATAGAGGTAATCATCACTACCCAAGAGTGCATTTAGTAATGACTGTCCATGTCCAGGAGGGTTGTGGGCACTATGCCTGGTAAGAATTTACAGTGCCCTATCCACTCATCTACGTTCCTCTTGAACAGTGTCATAGAGGTACTCTGTTTCACATGAATTGGTAGCCTGTTTCAAAGACGTGGCGGTGGCTGGGAGATGACTGTCCCTCCAGGATGTCCTGTTTAAGTCTCAGGCCATATTCAGGTCCCTGGAACGTGTAGCCCTAGACCGCATTTGATTTACAGATATGCAGTAAGTTCATTAGGTTTGGGGCCAGACAAGTCTTCCCTAAGAAGTCTATACAATACAGAGTATAGTGACAGGGATTTTAGTTGGTCCATGTAAAATAGGTACAAATCTGTATGCTGACATGCTGGAGGCCCTTAATCTTCTTTGTTAGAAACCTCTGAGGTCTCTTTGATTGCTGCAGGTGCTTAGTATGGTACATACCAAATGAGGCGTTACACTCAATTATGTGCTGGATAAGTGCCAAGTGTAGGGGAGGGTTATAACATCTTTTGCTCTCGAGGCGATGCCTTTACTAATCAAGCGGGCTACATGAAAAGCTTTCCTTACAATGGTAGACACGTGATGGTTGAAGTTAAGGTGACGGTTAGCCTGTGATCCCAGGTCCCTTGCCACTTTATAGGTACTTAACTTAGGGTATTGTTATTGATTTGACAGGTTGAAGGGACATTGTGCCAAAGGGAATGATGATGCATTTCTTTCATTCCTTTTGAGACTATCACTAATACACCAGCCGATGGCCTGTGTGAGGCCATCCTGGAGTTCACTGACATCATTTGGGGATTCAGTGATTTCACCTAGTTTGCCCATACCTCTCAACCTGGAAACATCAGAAATCTTGACAAAGGCCCATGAAAAATAGGTACAAATCTGTATGCTAATTAACATAAAATTTGCATATATCATTATGCAACCCCCACCCACTCCAGTGGAATTCTAGGATACCAACTTTCAAACGCAAACTGAAGAACAGACAACCACAATGTGGCCCTAGTCCAGACCGTGTAGTAAATGGTAACCTTTTTTTTTTTTTTTTTTTTTTTAAATGCGTAGCAATGATGTTCACTGGGAAGGGAGAAGATGATGAATCTTAGGATTTTGGTTTTGATGACTTGCAGTATGTAGGTTTTGTGGTAAAAGTAGGGCATTTAATGGTAGGCAGTATTCTAATAGGTTCATAAGTTCATACTAGGCTATCTGCCCTAGGGCATTTATAAGCCTAGCCAGAGTGTGTTTGGCTTTCGCCACCCATTTTAAATTAATTTTGCTATGCCCTTTTTCGAGGTTAGTATACTGTGCCTCTGTCTAACAGTGACACAGAAGTGATACCCGGGGTAAACCTATGATCTCCCATCCACTCATCAAGATTCCTCTTGAAGAGAGTCAATGAGGGACTCTGCCTAACCTGGACTGGGATTTTATTCCAGAGTGAAGGGAGCCTCTGGGTTATGAATCTGTCTATAATCTTAGCAAAAGAATATTGTAGTTTGCTAGGACCTCCAAAAGCCATTCTCCATGACCTAATGATCAGTGGCATAGCTTGAGTTTGTGCCACCCAGGGCTGTCTTTGAGTTTGCCGCACTTCCTCCACACACAAAATAATGGTCGAATGGGACTCCCCCATACAAAGCCCCCCCCTGCAACCCTTCTAGTGTCCCATAACTTGGCTGTTTCACCCCATTTACCATAAACATTGTAATGTATGCAGTGCTTTACTTCTACGATGATTTGGATTTCATTTAAAACTCTTATTTTACATTTTATAGCATAAACATTAATAGACACCTGCTAAACAAAGCAATACAGTCTCACAATGAAAATAGACTTGGCATTAAAACTTCTCTGCCCTTGAAACCCGCATTCATTGAAACAGCACTGAAACCTACATTCAAAAAAAAATGCATCTGGCCAGTGCAAGATAAAGATTGCCTTTGGGCTGTTTTCAAATCATAGGCCCCTTGCACATGAAACATACCTGTGTTCTTTGATACACCTTCCTTTATTGTATTAAATTACATTCCTTATGTAATACAGCAAACTTATTATACCGCATTTTAAATTTATTGTTTTGAACATTTTTCCAGTAATCAGTGAAACAATATGCATGAACCAATCAATGCCAAAACTGCCCAGTTCAGAACATTTCCATCAAAAAAGTCTACTCGAACTTCTACAGTCCATCAGTGTCAGTAAATATGCACAATCTCTGCAGAAGTAAAAGTCATCTAAATAATTCCACGTTAAAAAGATCTGTAACTAATGAAGAGGTTGCTACTACCAAACAACTTAAGATTTCATTGTTTCATCTAGAAATAAAGTGCCTGTTGCCCTTAAGGAGTAAATTGCCTATGTTACATTAAAAAAATGATAAACTAGTAATATTGCAATAGGGAATGGATGGCAAACTGATAACAGGTTCATAGTTACTAGGTATGTCTGCCAAAGAGGATATTCTCAGGACTACAGCATCCACCCCTTTAAAAGTACAACACAGTACAGTATCAGAAATCTATCTACATACTATGGGAGTAGAACCAACAGCTTTATGCATCAAAAGTAGTTGTGGTACTAACAACAGAGCAGACTTGGCATAAGCAGCACTAAACTTCTCTCCCCCTGAAGAACTATGCAGCACAAGAAATCTGGAAAAAGCCAAAATTTATCGGGGGGGGGGGTGGCAAAAGCCCCAAAACCAGGTACACATTTTAAAATTGCTTGTATAATCTTAGAAAAGTTGCTAGAATAAAATGTTTTGTGTTACCATGTGTTTCCTGAAAGATAGGTAGACTGAAACTTAAATGGCCATCATTATTTATTGAATTTAGGTCTCACTGATTTGCCAGAAAACCACACATTTTAAGAGGAACGGGCCAAAAGTACGGGCCAAAATATTTCAGACATATGGTTAACTCCTTGAATCACAAGGGGTGGTGGCACAGTTTCCACACACACACTGCCATTAAGTAAAAGCACAGGGCAGATGTTCTTCGTCTCACATTGCTGCAGTCATAACCTGTGGGTAGTCCGCTGTCCTCAGTCGGCCCGAATACCAAAGTGTTAGGCTGGCGTCGGTCATAGTCGCTCAGATCTGACGTCAGTACGCAGTGGTACTAAAGCGCATGACCGATGCCATATCCTCAGTCTTTCTTGCTGCGTGGTCCGAAGCAGAAGCAGCGTTTGCAAGTGCCGTTCGGCGTCCTGAAATTTTCGTATTCTGAGTTTCAGACCGAAGACCAAGTTGGGCTAAGTACCCCGTTGGGGAATATTTTTGTCTTTTCTTGCCTCAGTTAAATCCGGATGTCAGAAAAAGTTAATAATTGTATTTCTTGTGGGAAACAGATACCTCATAGGGACTACCACTCTCTCTGTATTCCTTGCTTGGGGCCTGAGCACGACGTAGTCGGGTGTCGCTTTTGCGCTAGATTTAATAAGCACACCATTAAACGCAGGTTAGATTGTGCTAGACTTGTTTTTGGTAAGCGGTGTAACTACAACATGCCGTCGGATCCTCCGACGCCTGCTACCGCTAAGAAGCGAAAAGATAAATCGTTAAAGTCTAAGCAGGATGAGTCGTCCGTTGCGGACGCCGGTTCTTTGGAAACTACGGTGGAATCTGTGGATCCAGCCGAGGTTTCAGCTGAGTCTCAGGGGGAGCCTTTAATATTACAGGAATTGGCCTCTCAGGAGTTAGGTCAGGCCGAGGGGGCCTCTCAAGTTTCTGTAGTTCCTTCTTTACATAAGGTTGTTAGGCCTTCTACTTCTGTCACTAAAGCACCTTCTAAGGCTAGGCCTGGTCTTTCTGGCACAGGCGTCAGCCCTAGTTCTGCAGGCTCTGTTCCTAAAAAACATATGCTGAAAATGGCAGAGGATTTGATTACTTTAATCAGAGGTTCTATGCCCCCTCCAGATAAGAGGCCTAGGGTGGAGACAGAGGTGGAGGGTTTGGAGCATTCCTCAGATTACTCTGAGTCTTCAGCTGAGGACATTCAGGATTTTCCTCCCTATTCTGATTCTGATGCAGAGGACTCCTGTCCTTCTGCTTCTCCTCCAGAGGATTTTTCTTTTTCTGAAACCCTGCATTCCATGAGGGAGCATTTTAAGTGGGAAGGTCAGGATTTCTCCGATTCTCGTAAGAGGCTTAGGGAATTTTTGTTTTTACCACAGCATAGGCCCTTGGCCATTCCCCCTGTTTTGGATGTTGTTCAGGATGTTTTTTCTGAGGCTTCCCTTAATCCTGATTCTTTACCTCTGGCCCCTGTCAAGCCAGACAGGTATTACAGAGTTCCAGAGGCTCATAAATATTTATATAAGAGTCCTAGAGCTGACCCAGAAACTATTAGCCAGGGACCTAAGGGTGTCAGGGCTTCTGTAGTAAAGAATCCAGTTCCTCTGGATAAAGATTCTAGAGCTTTGGATAGGTGGGGTAAAAAAGTGTATACCTCCTCCACACTAGCTATGAGGGCTTTGAATTGCCAGTTTCATATGCTGAAGTACCAGAATTTTCTGTTAAGTCAGTTGAAATCTAAGGTAGATGCTTTAGCTGAGGGTATAGAGTGTAAGGAATTGCAGGATTTAGTTCATGCCTCTGATCAGGTAGGTAAGCATTCCTTGCAGTGTGGCTTTGATGCTCTTCAGGCTTCTTCCAGGGTGGCTGCCACTGGTTCAGTTATTCGTAGGCACGCCTGGCTTAAGGATCAGAATTTGTCAGAGCATGTTAAAGCTCGAATTTTGGATGCTCCCCTCCAATCTGAAGTTCTTTTTGGTTCTCCTGTGGAGTCAGTTTTGAAGAAAATGGAAGACAAAGCTAAGTCCATGCAGACAGTTAAGGAATTTTTACAAGTGCAGCCCCCTAAGTTTAGCAGAAATTGGCCTGCAAAAGGATGGGCTTACCCTTCTTCCGATTACCAGTCTAAGGGCAGATCTAGACGTGGTAGCGGCAGAGCTCATGCTCAGGGTTCTTTCAGACCTAGGACGTGGAGTTCTCCTGCACAATCTTCTGGTGAGGGCAGGGGTCAGCCTTTTCGTAAACAGACCCAATGACCTGTATCTCCAGCTGCCAGATTCCTCCTGTCTGGCAGCTCCTCTAGGAGGAAAGTTGGCGCTTTTCAAGCAAAATTGGCTTTTGGTCACCCAGGACAAATGGGTGTTGGACATTATAGATCGAGGCTACAAGTTTTATTTTCACACCTTGCCTCCTTTCAAAGGCATGCCGGATGTACCTCCTCAGCAAAAGCTGGAGGCTCACAAACAGAATTCTTTACTTTTAAAAATGGGGGCTATTCAGGTGGTACCTCCGTCAGAAGTAGGCCTAGGATTTTATTCTCGCCTGTTCCTTGTGCCAAAGAAGGGGAACACTTGGAGGCCAATTCTGGATTTGTCTATTCTCAACACATACCTAGACATCCCAAAATTCAAGATGTTAACTTTACAGCAACTTCTGCCTCTGCTAGGCAAAGATCACTGGATGGTAACTCTGGATCTCAAAGAGGCTTATCTTCACATTCCTATCAGGCCCAGCTGCAGGAGGTTCCTGCGTTTCGGGCTGGTACTTTTCATTATCAGTTCTCTGCATTGCCCTTTGGCTTATCTACTGCGCCCAGGGTGTTCACAAAGGTCCTGGCTCCTGTGATAGCCTTCTTAAGACTAAGAGGAATACAAATTTATCCTTATCTGGATGATTGCCTGATTCTTGCTCAAGACAAAGTCAAGTTACTTCAGCATCTACAGTATGTAATGGCAGTGTTAAGGTGCCTAGGGTATTCTGTGAACGAAACAAAGTCCAGTCTAGTACCCTCTCAGGACATGTGCTTTCTGGGTGTGAGACTGAATACAGCCTCTCAGATGGCTTTTCTGACCCCGGACAAACAAAGAATTCTTCCCCTGTACTTTCAGCAATTATCCCTATTGTCCAGGCTGACTGCAAGGACAGTCCTTCAAGCCTTGGGGTTCATGGCATCTTGTATTCTGGTACTTACCAATGCCAAACTACATATGAGGAAGCTACAATGGTATCTCAAAAAAGCGTATGGACTCAACACTGCCACGATTTGGACACTGTCATTCAGATAATACCTTGCATCCAAAGGGAATTTTTGTGGTGGGCTCAGGAATGTCACCTAAACAAGGGACTCTCTGTGACCCAACCAGAGGCGAGTCAGATCCTAACGACAGATGCCTCGAACATGGCTTGGGGAGCACATTTCAATGGGAGATGGGTTCAAGACACGTGGCCTCCCAGACTACAGCATTTGCATGTCAACATGAAGGAGATGTTAGCAGTCCAATTTGCACTGATGGCTTTCAAGGATCTACTTCAACCGGGACAGGTGTTGATTCAAACAGACAACACAACAGTCATGTGGTACATCAACAAGCAGGGGGGAACCCATTCGTACCCTCTTTGCAGACAAGCTATGATTTTGTGGGAGACTGCTCTGAGTTTGTACCTCACTCTTTAAGCAAGGTTTCTGCCAGGAGCACAGAACTCCTTAGCAGATGTTTTGAACAGACAAATGGTGGATCCCCACGAGTGGAAATTGGATCCTCATGTATTTCAACAGTTGACAGTAGCTTGGGGAACTCCAGACATAGATCTGTTCGCGTCCCCACAAAATTTCCAACTGCCAAAATTTTGCACAAAGATGTTTCACCCAGAAGCTTGGAAAGTGGATGCTCTATCTTTCAGTTGGAACAACCTTCACGTCTATGCCTTTCCTCCTCTGCCTCTCCTTCCCAAGGTGCTCTTGAAGGTCAGACAGGGCAAGCCTTGCATGATTCTTATAGCTTCAGATTGGCCACGTCAGCACTGGTACCCTTTGCTGAGGAGTTTAGTTCGGGAGCCTCCTTGGCCTTTGCCAGCAATTCCACACCTTTTGTCTCAGGCAAGCAATCATTTCCTCAATGTCAGGGTACAGTCCCTGCATCTGACCGCCTGGCATATTCTGTTTTAGACCCTGGGGGGTCGCAGCTTCCTCAACAAGTTTTAAATGTCATTTTGGAAGCCAGGCGGCCTAGTACAAGGAAAGTTTATGCTGATAAATGGAGGAGATTTTTTCCTTGGAGCACAGCAAAGAGCTTTGATGTTTCACGGCCTAATTTGAGTGTTACACTACAGTACCTTACAGAATTATTAGACAAGGGTTTGTCTTTCTCCTCCGTGAAAGTTCATGCTGCAGCCATTTCTGCTCACTATGACTGTGACCCACCATTATTTTCTCATCCTTTGTTTAAACAATTTCTTAGAGGGGCAAAGAACATAAGACCCCCACGTAGAGCTCCTACTCCTTCCTGGGATCACAATTTTGCGTTGGAAAAGCTGACTTTACCTCCTTTTGAACCTGCAGCTACATCTGAGTTGAAGTTTTTGTCTTGGAAGACTGCTTTTTTGTTGGCCATTACGTCTGCTAGGAGGGTATCTGAATTACAGGCTCTAATGGCAGTTGAACCCTTCCTAATATTTCATAAGGATAGGGTATCCTTGCGTACTAACCCTACTTTTATGCCTAAAGTTGTTTCTGATGTGGCCTTGAACCAATCTATTCATTTGCCTACTTTTTATACTGATCCCCAAAATAAAGGGGAAAAGATTTTGCACTCTTTGGATATTCACAGGCAGTTACGTTATTATTTGAGCAAAACTAAAGGGTTCAGGCAGTCTCAACAGTTATTCATTTCTTTTGCCTTGGGTTCACAAGGAAAACCTGTTTCAAAGCAAACTATTTCTAAGTGGATTAGCCATTGTATTGCTTTTTGTTATTCTCATTATGGAAAGGAGGTTCCGGCTGGGATTAGACCTCATTCCACTAGGGCTACTGCCACTTCTACTGCTTTTTTAAGAGGGGTAGCTACTAAGGATATTTTGGAGGCAGCTACTTGGAGTTCAGTGCACACTTTTACTAAACATTACCATCTCCCTCTTTATTCCAAATCTAGGGCTGGGTTTGCCACTGCAGTTTTACAGGGCATGTAGGCAGCTCCTAATGCTTTGTAGTTTGCCAGCCTCCCTTTTCCTTTGCTTTGGGATTCTACCCACAGGTTATGACTGCAGCAATGTGAGACGAAGAACATAGTACAGTTTTGTACCTACCATAAATGTAGATGTTCGAGGATCCACATTGCTGCAGTCCAATTTACCCTCCCTCCTTCCCCTCTGTAGTTTAGGGTTGCTGTGTTGCTTTGGGGGTAATGATTTTTTCTGTAATTGGTGGTTGGGTATTTTCTATTTTTGGCTATGGCCTTTCTTTTTTAGGCCTTCTGACATCTGGGGCAAGAAAGACTGAGGATATGGCGTTGGTCATGCGCTTTAGTACCACTGCGTACTGACGTCAGATCTGAGCGACTGTGACCGACGCCAGCCTAACACTTTGGTATTCGGGCTGACCGAGGACAGCGGACTACCCACAGGTTATGACTGCAGCAATGTGGATCCTCGAACATTTACATTTATGGTAGGTACAAAACTGTACTTTTCTCGCAGAACCTAAATGTGAAGCACAGTTAAAAGTAAATCTGAAGTAGTTGACTTCATTTTGTCATCAACCTGTGGGTATTCGGATCCGGATCGGATCCGAGACGGCCGCTTCACCAGCTACTGATCTAAGGTCCAAGCTCTTCCCCTTACCCATAATACCTCTGTCTCCTTCCTTCCCTCAGATCTCGTTTTCTGCTTTCCAAGCCAGCAGCGTGATCTCGAGCTCCAAGTGATTTAGCAGTTGTTTGGGTAAGTGATCTGCGTATGTGTATGGCTAATGTTGTTATTTTTCCCTCCCTTACACCCACATCTACGTCGTCGGTCAAAAATATATATATATATATTTTGTTAGTTTGTTGTGTTCCTTTCTTATTCCCCTCAGTTAGTCTAGTGTGTGCATGTGTGTGTGTTTTCTCAGGCCTTCCTTAGACATGGCTGATGTTTTAAAGCCGGTCTTCAGGAAATGTGCAGTGTGTGGCCATAAGCTGTCACGGGCCGATGGCCAACTCTGTGTGCCTCACCTCTCTACGGCCTGCACTGTTTGCGCGGGATTTAATCCCAGAGTCCTCAAAGACAGGAGGGCTAAATTGATAATGAAAGGGCTCTTGCCAGTGTCTGGGACGACTGTCCCCACCTCATCTTCAACGGTAGTGGTTGCTGCCATCTTTTCACCCACTTAGGCCTCCAGGGCTCATACCCCCATTTCCAGGCCTTTGGATGTAGACAAAAGGCAGAAGGATAGGCCCAAAAAGCGGTCCTCGAAGGGACAGCCCATGCTCGATTTGCCCCAGACAGCACCTATCGTTGAGCAACTCCATGTTTGCGAGTCTACTCCAGAGAGTCCCACCAAAGATTACCACGCAAACGGACATGCAAAAGGAGGCTCCTGTACTCCTCCCCAGAATTCCTCACTGAGGACACCGATTTGGAGGAAGGGGAAAGCTCCCCGAGGTCACCCTCCGATGTCTCTTTGGAGACATGCAACTCCTTCGTCAAAGGGGGGGAGTGGTCGGCCCCAAAGCCTTCCTCTGACGAGTCTGTGTTCCTGGAGGTTTTCGGCACAGGCCCATCTACTTCCTGGGTGTCCCCTCCCGCGGATCCTTTTGTGGACCTTATTACTACACGGGCATGGAAGGAACCGGACACTGTGGAGCCTATTCCAAAATGTCCAGATAAAATTTTGAGTCCCCCCTGTGACAGGACTACCTGAAGTAAGGGGTCCCCAGTAGATGCTATGGTGGTGGCAGCCACCACCAAAAAAGAACTGGCTCAGGAAAGTTCTATGTTTCATCCCCCCCGACCAAGAGTCACAGACGATGGACCGTCTGGGGAAGCAGGTTTACGTGTCAGCTACCTTTTCCATAAGGGAGCTGAATTATTTGGCCCATGTTATTCGACTTCAGCGGGACCTGGTGAAGGAGGTGGCCGAGTCCCCCATGGAGTCCATGTTGCCGAAGTATAAACAGACTTTCTCCATGCAGATGGCCACTCTGAATTGCAGTATTGAACACTTCCATACACCTCCTTTCATAGGCACCAAAGAAGCAGCAAGGGCTGCAGGTTCTGGCATTGCCATGAGGCGACACGCCTGGCTCTGGCTGTGTCAGTTTACGGAACCCTTCAAGGTGTCGTTTGCCAATGCCCCCTTAATGATGGTTCCTCCCTGTTTGGGAAGTCTGTGTGTGAGACACTTGTCCAGAGTGAGAAGGATGGGAAGATGCTGCTTGCCGTCGGGATCCGCTTCTCTAACTCTCAAAGATCCTTCTCAAGGAGTCAGCGAGGGCAAAAGAAGATGTGGTTCCAAAAATCTCAGTACTCCCGAGACGCTCAGGACTCATCTTCCCCCAGAGGCAGGGGGGGGTTACGACAGACACCGGCCCAGAGGCAGAGAGTGTCTGAGAAATATCAGGTCTCAAGAACCTTTCTCGGACAGGTGCCTGACTGCTCATCTCTGGAGGCAGTTGAGGATCATTTCTCATTGCCCCTAATGGCATGGGAGTCTGTGTCAACAGACCGTTGGGTGCTGCAAATCATATCCAGAGGCTATTCCATTCCCTTCATGGTACCACCTCTTCCCCTGAAACACCTCCCAGACGTTCCACCCACTCAAAGGGAGGTCATAGCACTTGAAATAGAAAAGCTGCTAAGGAAGCAAGTCATCCATCCTGTCCCCACAGACCAGTCTGGATCAGGCATCTGTTCCAGGTTCTTTTTAGTGCCAAAAAAGACTGGGGACCTTAGACCCATTCTGAATTTTTCAACCTTGAACTTGATAGTTGCCAAAGAAAAGTTCTGGATGGTCACTTTGTAGTCCATCCTGCCCAACCTGCAAGAGAGCGATTGGATATGCTCCATAGACCTCCAGGACACGTACTATCGTATAAAGATGCACAGATGTTTCAGGAGAATGTTCTTCATGTTTCACTGTTGCAGTCATCACATTTGGGTTATCTGCTTGCATTCGCCCTCAGTCGGCCTGATTAACAAAGTCTTGGGTCCTGCGTCAGTTGCTGTCCCTTCTTCCTTTATGTCGGGTCGTCAGGGGTATAAAACATGCAGCCAACATCATTATATCAATCTATCTTGCCGTGCGGCACCCGAAGCAGAAGCAGTTCGCAAGTGCCAGCGGCAGACTCCTGAAATTTTTGTTTTCAAGTTTCAGAACTGAAGTCTTCAACTAAAGCTAAGTACCCCGTTGGAGAAAAATTTTCTTGCTTCTCTCCGATGTCAGTAAAAGTTAATAATTGCATTACTTGTGGAAAGCAAATACCTCACAAAGATTTTAATTCGTACTGTATTCCTTGCATAGGCCCTGACCACGACGTACCTTGCTGTCGGTTTTGTGCCTTATTTAACCAACGCACTATCTGTCGGAATATTTACGCTTCTATATATTTCATTTCTCCATTCATTTATTCTGAAATGTCGTCGGTAAGCCATCCGACTACCGGCATTCTGAAACAAACGCAAAGATAAAGACAGTTAGGCCACCTAGGTCCAAAGCTGCCGACGGTGCTTCTCCTAAGCCAGTCGCCAGTACTCAATGAGGCGCTGTTGCAGCCCTTGATAACCCACTACTTCTGATTCGCAGGCCTCTAGTGAGACCCATTCAGCGTCTGGTATGCTGCGAGATGCTTCAACTGTGGAAACTGCGGATTTCTCTGCCTTGGATGGGTCCGAAGCCGCTGTGCAGGCACTGGTTTCTGAGCGTGTATTCAGGCCTGCGGACTTGCATATTAAACAGACACCTCCTTCTTCTTTAAGGCCTAAACCTCAAACCTTGCCTGAAAAACCAATGCCCAGGCCGCATGCTCAGGCCTCTATGCCTAAAAGACAAATGATAAGAATGGCTGAAGACCTTATAACTTTAATCAGGGGAAGCAACCTTCCTCTTTTAAGAGACCTAGGACTGAATTTGTTTATGAATCTTCTGACCAGGCTTCTGATTTTTCTGATTCTTCTGTTAGTCTGGATTTACCCTTATCTACTTATGAGGATTCTGATGCAGAGGATTCTATTCCCTCTGCTTCTCCTCCAGAGGATTTCTCTTTTGGTGAAAGCTTGCACACTCTAAGGGAGCATTTCCACTGGGAAAGCCGGGATTTCTCTGATTCAAAAAAGAGGCTTAGGGATTTCTTACGCTTGCCTCAGCATAGGTCTTCAGCTATTCCAACTGTACTAGACATTGTTGATGATGCCTTTTCGGAATCTAGTTTGGCCCCTGATTCTTTGCCCCCTGCTCCTAGAAAACCTGACATATTACAGGGTTCCTGATTCTCACAAGTTCCTTTTTAAAAATCCTATTGTGGATCCAGAGACTATTTCACAGGGACCCAAGGGCATTAAGGCTTCTACTGCCAAAAATCCTTCCCCTTCTGATAGAGGGTGCTGGATAGATGGGCTAAGAAGGTTTACACTTCTGCAACTTTGGCCATTAGGGCCTTAAACTGTCAGTTTCAAAGTATCAACAACATATTATTGGATTGCTTAAACAGAAAATGATGTTGATTCCTGACTGTGCTGAAAATAAGGATTTACATGATTTGATGCATTCTGCAGAACAGGTTGGAAAACATGCTTTGCAATGTGGGTTTGATTCTTTAGAGGTCTCTTGCAGAGTTGCTCTCACTGGGTCTGTACTCAGAAGGCATGCTTGGCTTAAGAAGCAATCTTTGCCTGATCATGTTAGTTAAACTGTTGGATGCTCCTTTAAATCAGGGCCGCCTGTTTGGCAATAAAGCTGAGGAAGTTCTTAAAAATATGGAAGATAAAGCTAAATCTATGCAAACTGTTAAAGATTTCTTACAAGTTCAGCCTCCAAGATTTAGTAGGCATTGGCCCTCTAAGAATTGGTCCTTTCCTTTTCCTTCCAGGCCTTCTCAATCCAAACCCAGACCCAGCAGAAACCCCAGGTTTCAGTCCCAGGGTACACACAAGACTAAGCAGTGGGGGGCTTCTTCCAAATCTGGGAGTAGTAAGACTCCCCCTATGGAAAACTGTCTCAATGACTTGACTTTAAAACTTCCAAGCACTTCTCAACTGACTGCTCCTTTAGGGGGGGAAAGATTGGTCTGTAGGCCAAAAACTGGGAACTCATTACCCAGGACAAATGGGTTTTAAATATAGTGTCCCAAGGATACAAATTTCACTTTCACACATTGCCAACGCCCAACATTTGGCCAGATCTACCCCTAAATCAGCGGGCAGATGCTCAAAAGCAAATACTCTCTCTTTTAAACATAAAGGCTATTCAAAATGTACCAGAAGAGGAAAAAGGACAAGGTGTCTACTCAAAACTTTTCCTGGTACCCAGAAAAGACAATTCATGGCATCCAATCCTGGACCTGTCTACTCTAAACACATTTTTGGTGATTCCAAAATTCAAGATGCTGACTCTTCACCAGTTGCTTCCCACGCTAGGAAAAGATGCCTAGATGGCAACATACCTGCACATCCCAGTCAGGAAATCTTGCAGAAGATGCCTATGCTTCAAAGCAGGCTACAATCACTACCAGATGTTCATAGTGTTTCACTGTTGCAGTCATTACTCTTGGGTTATCCTGCTGGCAGGCTACCTGCAGTCTGCCTGAATTCCAAAGTCCTGGTTCAGAATCAGTTGCTGTCGCCTCTTCCCTGACGTCAGTGCGCCAGGGGTATAAAAGATGCAGCAGACGCCATTTTCTTCAGTCTTTCTTGCCTCGCAGTGCCCAAAGCAAAAGCAGTTTGCAAGTGCCGGTCGGCCGACTACTGAGATTTTCGAAATCGAATTTCAAATCCAAAGTCTTCATTAAAGCTAAGTACCCCGTTGGGGAAACTTTTTTCTTGCTCCAGTCCGATATCAGAAAAAGTTAACAATTGTATTTCTTGTGGGAAGCAAATACCTCATAAGGATTTTCACTGTTACTGTATTCCTTGCCTAGGCCCTGACCATGACGTTGATTGTTGTCGGTTTTGTGCTAGATTTAACCAACACACTATAAAGCGTCGGAACGATTTTGCCTTTCATTACTTCGGCCGACGATTCAATTATACTATGCCATCGGAGCAACCGACCGGAATTTCTAAGAAACCGCAAGGATAAAGACAAGGACAGGCATCCGAGGTCCAGAACCGACGATGAGGCTTCCGCTAAGCTTGTCGTCGGTTTGCCGGTTCTCAGTGAGGCACTTTCGCAGCCCCCGACGCCCGCTACCTCAGAGCCACAGGCCGCTTCCGACTCCCACGTGGAGCTGATTGGGCCTCCGGAAACTCAAGGTATTGGATCTTCGGAAACTATTCCCTCAGATGGGTCCAGAGCCGCTGTGCAGGCATTGGCTTCTGAGGGTGTTTTCAGACCAACTCAATTATATGTAAAGCCATCTTCAGCTTCCAAGCCAAAGACTAAAGCAGCTCTAAAGACAAACAAGTACAGCATTCTCCAGGACAGGCTTCCATGCCTAAAAAACAAATGCTCAAAATGGCCGAAGACCTTATTACTTTGATCAGGGGTTCCCATCCCCCTCCTGATAAGAGGCCTAGGCAAGAGACAGAATATGAATCTTCAGATCAGGTTTCTATTTCCTCTGATTCCTCCTCTGATCAGGAATAATCTCTTCCTCCCTATGAGGATTCTGATGCTGAAGAATCTATTCCTTCAGCTTCTCCTCCAGAAGATTTCTCCTTTGGGGAAACCCTGCATACCACAAGGGAGCACTTTCACTTGGGAGAGCCAGGATTACTCAGAATCTAAGAAAAGACTCGGAGATTTTCTTTTACTTCCTCAGCACAGGCCCCTTGCAATTCCCCCTGTTCTGGACATTGTAGATGATGTTTTTTCAGAGTCCGGCCTGTCTCCAGACTCTATACCCCCTGCACCGGCTAAGCCAGACAGATACTACAGGGTCCCGGATTCCCATAAATGTCTTTACAAAAACCCTGCTGCTGACCCAGAAACCATATCTCAGGATCCTAAGGGAGTCAAAGCTTCCACTGCTAAAAACCCTGTCCCCTCTGATAGGGATTCATGGGCACTGGACAGATGGGGGGGGGCGTTTACACTTCTGCTACTTTGGCTGTAAGGGCCTTAAATTGTCAATTTCATATGCTTAAATATCAGCAATACCTAATGTCACTACTAAAACAGAAAATGTTGACCAACTCTGAATGTCCTGAAAACAAGGAAATGCAGGATTTATTGCATGCAGCTGAACAAGTGGGAAAACATACTTTGCAATGTGGTTTTGATTCTTTGGAGGCCTCTTGGAGGGCCTCTGTGACGGGTTCTGTGATTAGGAGGCATGCTTGGTTAAAAGAACAGAATCTGCCTGATCATGTTAAAGCAAAATTATTAGATGCTCCATTACAGCATGATACTTTTTAAGGCAGAAGAGGTGTTGAAGAAAATGGAGGATAAAGCGAAATCTATGCAGACAGTTAAGGATTTTTTTACAGGTACAGCCACCTAGATTTAGCAGGAACTGGCCTTCAAAAAATTGGTCCTTTCCAGTGTCAGACAGGCCACAAAGAGGCAGGTACAGATGCCTTAGAGGCAGATCCCAGCCCCAAGGCTCATACAGGCCTAAGCAGTGGGGTGTTTCTACCTCCAAAAGTGGAGAAGACAAATCTCAACCTTACAGGAAACAGTCCCAATGACTTTCCTCTACCAGTACCAAGCACTTATCTTTTACAAGCTCCCTTAGGGGGAAAACTGGCCCTTTTTTTCACAAAACTGGCACTTGATCACCCAGGACAAATGGGTCTTGAATATAGTGTCTCAGGGCTACAGGTTCCACTTTCACACCCTGCCAAAGGCAAGAGGCATGCCAGACCTGCTACACAATCAATGGGCAGAGGCACAAAAGTAAGTTTCTTCCCTCATGGACATGGGGGCTATTCAGCGAGTACCACTACAGGAGCAGGGACAAGGATTTTACTCACAACTTTTCCTGGTACCTAGAAAGGACAAAGCCTGGAGACCAATACTGGACCTGTCTATTCTAAACACTTTTCTGGACGTTCCAAAATTCAAAATGTTGACTCTGCCGCAGCTTATGCCCATGCTGGGCAAGAAGGCTTGGCTTGTAACTTTGGACCTAAAAGGGGCATACCTGCATGTCCCAATCAGACAATCTTGCAGAAAATACCTCAGATTCATAGCTGGATCAATGCACTACCAATTCTCTGTACTGCCCTTTGGCTTATCTGCTGCACCTAGGGTCTTCACAAAATGCTGGCACCAGTAATTGCTTTCTGCAGACAAAGAGGAATTCAAATATATCCCTACTTGGACGACTGCCTCATTCAAGCAGAGAACAAGGACATTTTACTAAAACATCTGGCATTTGCAAAAAGATTACTAATTTGCCTAGGGTACACAGTAAACGAAAAGAAATCAAAACTAGTACCCTCTCAAGAGATAATATTCCTGGGTGCAAACTTAAATACAACAGCCCAGATGGCTTATCTCATACCAGACAAACAAAGGCAACTGACTACTTACTTTGAAATGTTGGCAACAAAAACCCAGTTATCTGCAAGAAAAAATTCTGCAGGCTTTGGCCTTCATGCCATCCTGCATTCTGTTAATTCCATATGCAAGACTGCATATGAGGAAACTACATCGGTATCTAAAAAGTGTTTGGACTCAACATTGCCACAGCCTGGAAAAATCAATTACACTCATTCCCTGCCTGCAACAGGAGTTTCGATGGCGGGCTCAGGCCTGTCACTACAACAAGGGACAGCCTTTCTCTTTACCCACCGCCAGGCAGACAATAACAACAGATGCGTCAGATTATGCCTGGGAGCCCACATGGCAGGAAAATGTGTTCAGGGCACATGGCCCACAAGCCAAATGCATCTTCATATCAATCTAAAAGAAAAAATGCTCTGACAGCTTTCAAGGATCTCCTTCATCCAGAACAACTGCTGATAAAGATGGACAATACTACAGTCATGTGGTACTTAAACAAGCAGGGAGGCACACATTCCTACCCCCTTTGCAGACAAGCCATGATTTTGTGGAAAACAGCACTGGCTTATCAAGTACACCTGCAAATTCAATTCCTGCCAGGAAAGACAAATACTCTGGCAGACGAACTAAGCAGAAACCTCATGGATCCTCGCTAGTAGAAACTAGATCCACAAATCTTCAGTATGATAACAAGGAACTGGGGATGCCCAGACATAGATCTGTTTGCCTCCTCTCACAACTGCCAACTACAGAGATTCTGCACAAGGACTTATCACAAGCTAGCATGGAAAGTGGATGCTCTATCATTCAGCTGGAAAAACCTTACAGTATATGCCTTTCCTCCACTACCTCACCTCCCCAAGGGTACTCCTAAAGGTCAGACAAGAGAAGCCAAAAACTATCCTGATTGCCCCGGACTGGCCACACCAGCACTGGTACCCAGTCCTAAATAGCTTGTCTTAAGGCCCAGCCTGGACATTGCCTCAAATTCCTCATTTACTGACCCAACAGAACAATCAGATACTGCACAGCCAACTTAAAACTATAAATCTGACTGCATGGCAGATAATGTAACCATTCAGAACACACCTCTCTCCAAAGCAGTTATGTATGTTATTCTTGAGGCCAGGAGGCCCAGCACCAGAAAATCATATGCAGAAAAGTGGAAGAGATTCTGTGCTTGGAACCAGGCACAAGGAATTGACATGCCTGTACCAAATATTCCTCCGATTTTACAATACTTAACTGAGATGTTGGACAAAGGCCTATCTTTTTCATCGATTAAAATTCATGCCTTTGCCATTTCAGCTGATTACAATATGGACCCACCTATTTTTTCACATCCTCTACTAAGGCAGTACTTCAGAGGGGCCAAAAACATAAGACCCCCAAGAAGAGCACCGATACCTGCATGGGACCTCAATTTTGTCTTGGAAGAACTCACACTGCCTCCTTTTGAGCCAGCTAATACAGCTGAGATAAAATTCTTATCATGGAAAACAGCTCTGCTCTTAGCAATAACTTCAGCAAGAAGAGTCTCAGAGTTACAGGCACTAATGGCGGTTTAACCTTTTATAATTTTCTATCCGGGCATGGTTTCTCTGAGGACAAACCCAACATTTATGCCTAAGGTAGTGTCCAGTGTGGCTCTTAATCAAACAATTCGTTTGCCTACCTTTTATCCAAACCTACAGAATAAGGGAGAGAGACTTCTACATTCTTTGGACATACACAGACAGCTACGCTTCTACTTGGACAAAACTAAAGCTTTCAGAAAATCTGAACAACTTTTGGTAGCATATGCTGCAGGATCTCAAGGAAAAGCAATGTCAAAGCAGACAGATGTCCTTCAAGTATGCATCTGCAGTCATAACATATGGGTTGTCCTGCCTCAGGCAGCCCTTCGGTCGGCTGGATTCCAAAGTCTGGGTCTGGCCTCGGCTGATGTCGCACTTTCCCCGACGTCAGAGCGTCTGGGGTATAAAAGCATCAGCCGACGCCATTTTCCTCAGTCTTTCTTGCCGCGCGGTGCCAGAAGCAGTTCGCAAGTGCCGGTCGGTCAGATCCTGTGATTCAGCTACCGAAGACTTCGAAAAAGCTAAGTACCCCATTGGGGACTCTTTCTTGCCTCAGCCGATGTCAGATAAAGTAAATAATTGTTTAACTTGAGGGAAACAAATACCTCATAAGGATTTCCACTCTTACTGCCTCCCTTGCTTAGGCCCAGACCACGACGTCTCGGCCTGTTCAGCCTGTGCTTCCTTCAACCGACGAACTCTTAGACGTCAGTCGGAGTTTGCAGAGGAATTCTTTGGGGCTAATTTTGCATATAAAATGCCGTCGGAGACTCCGACATCGCATTTGGTGAAAAAACGGAAGGACAAGGACAGACACTCGCGACCCGCGGTTTCGGCTGAAACCACGGTAAGACCTACCGTGAGTGTCTCGGTTTCGGCCGAAACCGAGTCCTCAGACCTTCCTTTAACTGAATCCACTCAACCGACCTCCGCGGCCCTGGAGGCCCCGGCTGAGTCGGCTACTGAGCTACCTACCGAAACCAGTGTCCAGGAAATGTCCGACACCATACCTTTGGACAAATCTACTCCTGCACGTGGGGCAGCTAGACCTCCTGGTTCCATGTCCATTAAGGCTTTTTCCAGGGCTAAAGCTGCTAAACTTCCTAAAGCTTTGCCTCCCAAGACTACCTCCCAGAGACCTTCTTCTAGTTCTCAGATCCTCAGCCTTGCAGAGGATCTTATTTCTTTAATTAGAGGTTCTCAGCCTCACCCGGACAGGGGCTCTCACCCACCACCAGACAAAAGGCCCAGGACTGAGCCCTCTGACCAACACTCTTCAGATGAGTCTACGGATGGATCTGAGTTGTCAGATCACCAGGAGGAGGCTTATTCGGCCTATGAGGATTCTGATGCTGAAGAATCTACCCTTGCCTCCCTCCTGAAGAGTTTTCTTTTGGTGAGACACTACACTCCATGAGAGAGCATTTTCAATGGCAGGGTCAGGAATTTTCTGATTCTAGAAAGAGATTAAGGACCGTTTTGCATTTACCTCAGCATAGGCCCTTAGCTATACCTCCTGTTTTGAATGTTATTGATGATGTGTACAATGATGTTAGAACAGCCCCTGATACTCTCCCTCCGGCACCTGCCAAACCTGATAGATACTACAGGGTCCCGGATTCTCATTTACATCTGTATAAGGCCCATTCTGCAGACCCAGATACTATTTCTCAGGGCCCTAAAGGGGTTGCAGCTGCCACTGCCAAAAATCCTCTACCTTCTGAAAGGGAGTCTAGAGCTTTAGAGAGATGGGGAAAGAAATTTCCGTGAGGGCATTAAATTGTCAATTTCATATGATACAGTACCAAGAGTATTTGTTAGATGAACTGAATAAGAAGCTTTCTTCTTCTGAACCCCTTGACCGTAAATCCCTTCAGGATCTGGTACATAACTCACAGCAGGTTAGTAATCATTTTTTGCAGTGTGGTTATGATGCACTGGAAGCTTCATGTAGGTCAGCTATGACTGGGGCAGTTATTCGTAGGCATGCCTGGCTGAAGGAACAATCTTTGCCAGACCATGTTAAAGCTGAACTCCTGGATGCTCCAATGGAAAAAAAAAAATTGGCTCCTCGGCTCAGGAGGTCTTAAAGAAGTTTGAAGAAAAGGCAAAATCTGTGCAAACAGTTAAGGACTTTCTGCAAGTACAACCACCGAGATTCAGCAGAAACTGGCCTACTAAGAATTGGTCCTTTCCAGACTCGGACAGATCCCAGAGAGGCAGGAACAGGCATCCCAGAGGTAGAGGGCAAGCTAGAGGCTCCTACAGAGGCCTTCAGTGGCAACCTACAACCAGAGAGGTAGTGCAGCAACAGCAACAACAACTACACCTGGACAGACTCAATGACTTTCCTTTGATTACGCCGACCAGGGCTCAATTGGAAGCACCCTTGGGCGGAAAGCTTTCTTTATTCTCAAAAAACTGGCATTATATTACAAGGGACACATGGACACTGCAAATAATAGACAAAGGATACAGGTTCCACTTCCACACTTTGCCAAGAAGAAAAGGAATGCCAAACCTGCCACCAAATCAGAGGGCAGAGGCTTTAAAGCAGATCAACAACTTAATTCAAATGAAAGCCATAGAAAAGGTACCTCTTTCAGAACAAGGCCAAGGATTTTACTCCAGATTATTCCTTGTTCCAAGAAAAGAAAATCAATGGAGGCCTATTCTCGATCTGTCCGCACTGAATACTTACCTCATTGTGCCAAAATTCAAGATGCTGACCCTACAGCAACTTCTTCCCATGCTGGGCAAGGAGTCTTGGATGGTGACTCTAGATCTCAAGGAGGGATACCTGCATGTCCCTATTCGACAAAGTTGCAGAAGACACCTCAGATTTCTTGCAGGATCAGAGCATTATCAATTCTCAGCATTGCCCTTTGGCTTATCTACTGCGCCTAGAGTATTCACGAAATGCTTGGCATCAGTAATTGCACACTGCAGACTTCAGGGGATTCAAATCTACCCATATCTGGACGACTGCCTTATACAAGCGGACAACAAGAAAAATTTGATAAAGGACTTGGCCTATGCCATCCACCTACTACAGGCCTTGGGATACACAGTCAACATCCAAAAATCAAGACTTGTTCCATCCCAAAGGATAACCTTTTTGGGTGCAGATCTAGACACAACCACCCAAATGGCCTTTCTCACAGAAGAAAAACAAAAACAACTTTCGGATTACTTCATGAATCTGACAAGTCAAACTCAGCTAACTGCAAGAAAAATCCTGCAGGCCCTGGGTTACATGGCATCCTGCATAATTCTGATTCCACAAGCCAGGCTGCATATGAGAAAATTACAATGGTACCTAAGGAGTGTATGGTCTCAGCACAGTCACAGTTTGGAAACTTTGATACCAATCATTCCTTGCCTTCAAAAGGAATTCCTGTGGTGGGCTCAAGCCTGCCAGTCCAACAGAGGGTTGCCTTTCAACAAACCAAAAACAAAACAAACCATCACCACGGACGCTTCAGACCGAGGATGGGGAGCACACATGGACAGCAAATGTATCCAAGGCCTATGGTCTCAAGGGCAGCTGCGCATGCACATAAACCAAAAGGAAATGCTGGCAGTGATGCACGCAATCGAGGCCTTCAAACCTTTCCTCCATCAAGGCCACCTGTTAATAAGGACAGACAACACCACGGTCATGTGGTACATAAACAAGCAGGGAGGCACACATTCCTACCCTCTATGCAGGCTGACTATGAATCTATGGGAACTATGCCTGAAACTCAATATCCAACTACAGTCCCAGTTCGTGCCAGGGAAAGAAAATGCACTGGCAGACAGCTTAAGCAGAACTACCATGGATGCACACGAATGGATGCTGCACCTAGACATCTTTCTACTCATAACAAAAGCATGGGGAAAGCCGGAGATAGATCTGTTCGCCTCGCCCCACAACCATCAACTGAAGACATTCTGCTCAAGGACATACCACCCACAAGCTTGGAGGGTGGACTCTCTCTCTTTCAGCTGGAAAGCTCTAAAAGTATATGCCTTCCCACCTCTCTCATTAATGTCCAAGGTTTTACTGAAGATCAGATCAGAACAGCCAAGAGTGATTCTGATAGCTCCAGACTGGCCAAGACAGCACTGGTACCCACTATTGAGGAGCATGTCACAGACAAAACCATGGCCTCTCCCCCTATGGCCTCTTCTTCTGACGCAGAACAATTTCAAGATCATGCATCCCAACTTGAAAACATTGCAGCTAACTGCCTGGAAAATTCCATAAATCCCCCTCAAAATAACATCACAGAGAGTAAAGGACATTATTATGGAAGCTCGCCGGCCTTCCACAAGGAAGACATGCTCAGCAAAATGGAAAAGATTTCTCATTTGGAACACAACAAAAGGCTTAGATGTGACAGTGGCGAGCATGACACATATTCTGGAATACTTAGCAGAACTGTTCCACAATGACCATTCCTATTCTTCCATTAAGATTCATGCCTCAGCAATTTCAGCAGAATACAATGTGGAACCACCTATCTTCTCGCACCCTCTTCTCAGGCAATTTCTGAGAGGGATCAAAAACATCAATCCTCCAAGAAAACCCCCTTTACCTACTTGGGATCTCAACTTTGTGCTGGAGAAACTAACACTTCCTCCCTTTGAACCAGCAGCATCAGCGGATCTACAGTTTTTGTCTTGGAAAACTGCATTCCTTCTGGCCATAACTTCAGCAAGAAGAGTATCTGAGTTACAAGCTTTAATGGCAGTACAGCCATTTCTTATTTTCCACCAGGACAGAGTATCACTAAGAACCAATCCTACTTTTATGCCAAAGGTGGTATCTAGGGTATCCCTGAACCAAGCTATTCACTTGCCTACATACTTCCCAAATCCACAAAATAGAGGGGAAAAACTTCTACACACTCTGGATATACACAGACAACTACGCTACTACTTGGACAGAACTAAAAGTTACAGAAAGACTGACCAACTCCTTGTAGCATATGCTGCTGGGGTACAAGGAAAAGCAATTTCCAAACAGACAATTTCAAAGTGGATAGGAAATTGTTCGATTTTGTTACTCCTTTCATGGAAAGACGGTTCCTGCAAACATCAGGCCTCATTCCACAAGGGTCACAGCCACCACTACAGCCTTCCTAAGAGGAGTGGCTACCAAGGACATTTTAGAAGCTGCTACATGGAACTCCGTGCATACATTTGCCAAACATTACAATTTACCTTTATACTCCAGATCCAGAGCGGGTTTTGCTACAGCAGTCCTGCAGGGTATCTTAACTACACCATCCTTTTCTTAGTACCTCCTCCCCCAGATTGGCTATGGTATTCTACCCATATGTTATGACTTCAGATGCATCCTTGAAGGACATAGTACAGTTTTGTACCTACCATAAATGTAGATGTCCGATAGGTATGCATCTGCAGTCAGGATTACCCTCCCTCCTTCCCCTCTGTGGTATTCCTAGGGTACTTACCCCTCCATTAGCTAGCTGGGGGATCTATTATGGTGTATTTGTTTGTATATATATATATATATATGTATATATTTTTTAGAAAATGTTTGGAATTTTATTGCATTCCTCCAAATTTGGCCTTCCTAGAGGGCACCTGGCATCTGGGGCAAGAAACACTGAGGAAAATGGCGTTGGCTGATGCTTTTATACCCCAGACGCTCTGACGTCGGGGAAAGTGCGACATCAGCCGAGGCCAGACCCAGACTTTGGAATCCGGCCGACCGAAGGGCTGCCTGAGGCAGGACAACCCATATGTTATGACTGCAGATGCATACCTATCGGACATCTACATTTATGGTAGGTACAAAACTGTACTTTTCCAAATGGATAGCCCACTGCATTCACTATTGCTATTCTCAACATGGCAAAACAGTGCCCAAGGGCATCAGGCCACACTCAACCAGAGCAGCAGCTACTTCAGCAGCCTTCCTCAGAGGAGTACCAACTAAGGACATTTTGGAGGCTGCAACTTGGACTTTAGTGCACACTTTTGCAAAGCACTACCACTTACCTCTTTACTCTAAATCCAGAGCAGGCTTCGCCACTGCAGTTCTGCAGGGCCTCATAGCCACTCCTAATTCAATTTAGGCCCAGCCACCCAACCTCAGCTTTGGGATTCTACCCAAGAGTAATGACTGCAGCAGTGAAACACGATGAACATAGTACAGTTGTGTACCTACCATAAATGTAGATGTTCGAGTGTATTCACTGTTGCAGTCCTGGTTACCCTCCCACCATCCCCCTTTCATTGCTGGGACTTATCTGTACTTCTCTATTCTATACAACCTATGTGGTGTATTTGCTTGTAGATGAAGGCATTGTTTGTTAGTGCATGCTTTTTTATAAGCAGAATTTTAGCCTACCCTTTTGGGGGCACCTGACATCTGGGGCAAGAAAAACTGAAGAAAATGGTGCCTGCTGCATCTTTTATACCCCTGGCGCACTGACGTCAGTTAAGAGGTGACAGCAACCGACGCCGGACAAGGACTTTGGAATTCAGGCCGACTGCGGGTAGCCTGCCAGCAGGATAACCCAAGAGTAATGACTGTAACAGTGAATACACTACATTTATGGTAGGTACACAACTGTACTTTCTCTGTACTGCCCTTTGGCTTATCTACTGCGCCCAGGGTATTCACAAAGTGTCTAGCCCCAGTCATTGCATTTTGCAGGCAAAGAAATATTCAGATATACCCATACCTGGACGATTGTCTAATTCAGGCAGAAAGCCAGGACATACTTTTGAATCATCTGGCTTTTGTACAAAGAGTGCTAACTTGTCTGGGGTACACTGTAAACGAAAAGAAATCACACCTGGTACCCTGTCAGCAAATTATATTCCTGGGAGCAAGCTTGAATACAACTTCCCAGATGGCTTTCCTCACGCCATAGAAACAAATTCATCTGACAACCTACTTCAAACTAGTGGCTACGAAAACCCTGTTATATGCAAGGCAAATATTGCAAGCCTTGGGGTTCATGGCCTCCTGCAGTCTTCTAATTCCATATACAAGACTGCATATGAGGAAACTACAATGGTATCTAAAAAGCCTGTGGTGTCAACATTCTCAGGATCTAGAAGCAATGATTCCTATTGTACCTTGCCTACGCCTGGAATTTCTTTGGTGGACAGAGGCGTGCCACCTAAAAAGGGACTACCATTCACCCTATCCCCTGCCGCCCAAACCCTAACAACAGATGCTATGCATTGGGGGCTCACCTGGCAGGGAAGTGCATTCAGGGCAAATAGAACCCAAGTCAAATGCACTTGCATATCAATCAAAAAGAAATGTTAGCTGTCCAGAATGCTCTGACAGCCTTCAAGTACCACATTCTTCCAGGACAATTAATGGTAAAGACAGACAACACCACTGTTATGTGGTACATAAACAAGCAGGAGGGTACCCATTCTTACCACCTCTACAGACAAACCATGGCATTGTGGAACACAGCCTTGAGCTACCAAGTGCATCTACAAGCTCAAGTCCTGCCAGGAAAACTAAGTACGCTGGCAGACGGACTAAGCAGAAACCTCATGGACCCACACGAGTGGAAACTGGAACCAAAGATTTTTGCACAGACTCCCCACAAACAGGCTTGGAAAGTGGATGCCCTGTCCTTCAGCTGGAAAAACCTATCCGTTTATGCATTTTCTCCTCAGCCTCTTCTCTTCGATCAAACAGGACAAACCAAGGACGATATTGATTGCACCATACTGGCCTCGCCAACACTGGTACCCCCTCTTGCGCAGTGTGTCACTGTTGGTCCCATGGCACCTGCCTCTGACCCCCCCTACCCTGTTGTCTCAACAGGAGTATCAGATTCTGCACCCTGAGCTTCAAACCCTGAACCTGGCAGCCTGGCTAATTACCTAATCTCTCCCTTACCATCCCTCAGCAAACCAGTGATGGATATCATTTTAGAGGCAAGGAGGTCTAGTACTAGAAAATCTTAAGCTGAAAAATGGAGAAGATTCTGTGCCTGGAACCATTCTCAAGGGATGAGCACAGCAACGCCCAACTTACCTCAGATTCTACAATACTTAACTGAGATGCTTCACAAGGGCCTTTCTTTTTCCTCCATCAAAATTCACACCTCAGCCATTTCAGCTCATAACACAGAACCTCCCCTCTTATCGCATCCACTGCTCTAGCAGTTCCTCAATAGGACCAAAAATTTAAGACCACCCAGAAGAGCCCCAACTCCAGCCTGGGACCTTAACTTTGTATTGGAGAAACTCACTCTTCCTCCTTTTGAGCCATCTGCTACTGCAGATTTAAAATTCCTTTCTTGGAAAACAGCCTTTATTTTAGTCATTACTTCAGCAAGAAGGGTATCTGAATTACAGGCCCTCATGGCAGTGGAGCCTTTCATCATCTTTCATGCGGACAGGGTGTCCCTCAGGACCAATCCTTCCTTCATGCCCAAGGTGGTATCCAGTGTGGCCCTTAATCAGTCCATTCATTTGCCAACCCTCTTTCCTAATCCACAGAACAAAGTGGAATGGATACTGCACTCCTTAGATGTGCACAAACAACTTAGATTCTATGTGGACAGGACTAAACCTCGAAGGAAATCTGACCAACTGCTGGTGGCATTTGCTGCAGGGGCAGAGGGGAAGGCTATTTCAAAGCACAAATGGATAGGCCATTTTATTAATTTCTGCTACAAGCACTATGGAAAACCTATCCCACAGGGGATCAGACCTCACTCAACCAGGGCTGCATCCATCTCTACAGCCTTTCTCAGAGGCGTCCCTACCAGAGACATCCTAGAAGCTGCTACCTGGAGTTCTGTGCATACTTTCACCAAGCATTGTCATCTGCAAATTTTCTCTAAATCCAGAGCTGGCTTTGCCACTGCAGTCTTGCAGGGCCTTAAAGCTGGTCCTAATGCTATCTAAATTCCTCCTCCCATCCTTAGCTTTGGGAATCTACCTACATGTGATGACTGCAGCAGTGAAACACGAAGAACATAGTACAGTTGTGTACACTTACCATAAATGTAGATGTTCGAGTGTATTTGCTGTTGCAGTTTTGGTTACCCTCCCTCCAGCCCCCTTACTTCTTTTGGCTATACCTCTTCTCTCCTTTACTATGCTCAAAAGCTTTTTGGTGTATTTGCTTTTTTGTTGGAGGTATAATCTTGTATATTTATAGATTTATTTTCTTCCCATTATGGGGCACCTGACATCTGGGGCAAGAAAGAATGAGGTAATGACGTCGGCTGCATGTTTTATACCTCTGACAACATGACATTATGGAAGAAGGGACAGCAACCGACACAGGACCCAAGATTTTGTTAATCAGGCCGACTGAGGGCTACTGCAAACAGATAACCCAAATGTGATGACTGCAACAGTGGATGCACTCGGAACATCTACATTTATGGTAAGTGTACACAACTGTACTTTTCCCCGCTTCCCGCTAGGGGCCAATTAGTATAATTTCTGAGCTCTCCCCTTTGGTTTTGCCACTGCCCCCAAGGTGTTCACCAAGGTTATGGCAGTAGTAGCGTCTCACCTGAGGCTTCAGGGAATACAGGTCTACCCATACCTGGACAGTTGGCTCCTTGCTGCCCCTACCAAACGTCTACTTTCTCTAGCGAAATACTACTTTGAGGTTAACGAGTCTTCTGGGATCACAGTCAGCACAAACAAGTAATCTCTGAACCCGGTCCAAACTCTGGAATTTGTAGGGCACAACTAGACATGGTTCGGATGAAGGTCTATCTCACCCCGGAGAAAGTTTGGAGTTTGTCTCCACATGTTTTATGTCATCCAATCTCATCTTCCCACTGTGTAGGCGGTATTAAGAGCTCTTGGTTCTATGGCAGCCATCATCACTCTTCTTCCGTATGCTCGCCTACATATGTGGGTTCTGCAGTGGACGTTAGCAGTCTAGTAGTCTCTGTTAAACCCACAGTTGGCTCATCCTATAAGCATAAGCAGGGCTTGCAGGGATTCTCTCCTCCGGTGGATGCACTCTTCGGACCTAGTCATGGGACACTCATTTATTGCAGCCCCTTTCCAAGCCACTGTGACCACGGACGCCTCCCAGCTGGGGGGGGGGGGGTGGCATTGTCGGGAAGGACGGTCCAAGGCACATGGTCCCCGAACAAGACCAAGTTGCATATCAACATCCTAGAGATGAGTGCAGTCCTTTTAGCGGTGCAGGTCCTCCATGCCTTTCTCCCTCTGGGAACTATTGCAATACAATCAGACAACATGTCAGTAGTCTGGTACATCAACAAGCAGGGAAGAACCAGATCATGTCCTTCTATTCCTATGTTGCAGTATTCTAGGTGTGGGATTTCATGCCCTCAGGCGACTCGTACATCGGCTCTTATACAAAAGCTTCAGCTTGGCTGTTGCAGTGTGCATGGGACGTCGCACATAGGGCCATAAACCTGGGGCCTTAAATGTGACATTTGCATGCACAATCCTCAGAACTTTTCAGCCGCAGATGACATTCGCATTGTGCGATCGCCTCTTCACAGATGTATTTTAAAAATAAGTAACCCGTTGGGTTTCTAATTTTCTTATTTTTTGCTGATTGCTATTGTTAACGCTTGGTTGTAGCCTTTAGCTGATGTCAGGAACAAAGGGAAAGTGCCAATGCAAGCGCCAGATACCTCATAAAGACGCCCATGACAGGTGTTTTTTTGCCTAGGCCGGGAACACAATCACTCCTCCTGCGCTATTTGTCAATCATTTGTGCCTAAGACCTTGAGCAGCCATCTGGCCGTGTTAAACCTGTAACTGGAAAACCAGCATCTTAAGTAGTTAGCCCTTAGAATGGATCCTACATTGGAGGTGGCACCCGAGCCTCCGCGCAAGAAGGACAAGTTTCCTAGGCCTTCCTTGCCTGCTGCTCTGCTTCCCAATGCACTGCCAATTGCCGATCTAGGGGTTGAGGTGCGCTCGGCAGATCCATCGACTGCAGCAACGGCCTTCGAGGAAGGTGTTTCATAGCCTACGATCAGCACGTCCTTTGAGCTTATCCGAGAGGGAACCAGTTTCAGTGGTACCTCCGACTGGGATCCAGACTTCAGATGTGTTACTGTCCAAACCCGATGCCAGGCCACACTCTGCTTCCTCCCCAGCTAAAAAGAAGCGGAAAACTAAACATACCTCCTCCTCTACAGAAATCACACCAGATTGGCAGGCCTTTACCTCCTCTCTTATGCAAGCCTTTCTGGCCCTCAGGCCGTCAGCCTCAGCCACTTCCACCCTGCCTCTTCTGAGCCCTAGGCCTGCTTCTTCCCTCCCACCCATGACCCCTCAAGTCAAGGAAGAAGAACATGATTCTTCCTTCTCATCCTCAGAGTCCACTCCATTTCTTATGCTTCCCAGATTGCCTCCCCCCCAGGAATATTATTCTCCTGATGAGGAATCTGTGGAAGGGGATCCCCCCACCCTCGAGGGCATTACTTTTGGTGAGACCATCACCAAGATGAACGATTACTTTAAATGGGATATGTCCCAACAGGTAGCCAGGCATTCTATCAGATGCAGCTACAATACTGCAGAAACATCCGCCAGGTCTGCAGCATCTGCTTCTGCCCTCGGGAGTACTCATGGCTAAGACTCCGGAACCTCCCTGAGAATTTCAAGTGTTAAGATCTTGGATGCCCCTCTGGACCACAATGTTCTTTTCGGCAAACAATCTGCTGACCTTTTTAAAAATCTGCAGGAAAAAAGCACAAAATTTCAAAACATCAAGCATCTGCTGGTGTTGCCCATCCCCAAGTATTATAGGAACTACCCTACCAAGGCCACTTAGATGTAATCCTCAACCCTGTACATCCTCTTCCAGGTCTAGGAGAGGGGCTAGAAGACCTACCACCTCCAGACCCTCTGCTCCACCACATCAACCCAGACAGCCCTTTCAGGAAGCCCCAGTAATGCATGACTGCCTTGCCCACGCCCCTCCTCTCAGCCCGCCTTTTCCACTCTCTTTCCATTTGGCAATCCATCACTACAGACCAGTGGGTCTTGACCATCATCCAGAAAGGGTGTTTCCTATCTTGGAAAGAAAAAACACCCAGTAGAGACATTCCTCTCCCCCAAAAAATCCAGGTCCATCTCATGCCACAAGTGCTGGCAGACTTTCTAAAGCTAGGCACCACAGAACCAGTCTCCCCAGGTCAGGAAAGAAAGGGTTTCTACTCGCATCTCTTCCTGGTCCCCAAAAAAGACGGCCCCTGGAGACACAGCTTAGACCTGTCCTATCTAAATCTTCACCTTCAGGTACCTTCTTTCAGAATGCTCGCTCTCTCTCTCCCACCCTGCTGACTCTTATTCCAGCCAGTGCCTTCATGGCCACCCTGGACCTAAAGGAGCCCGACCTACACATACCCATCAGGAATTCCCACAGACAATTCCTGTGTTTCTCTGAACCTGCCTCTCATTTCCAATTTACTGCCTTGCTCTTTGGTTTATCCACAGCCCCCCGAGACTTTACAAAGTGTTTAGCCCCAGCAGTTGCCTTCTGCAGAACTCAGGGTAGACAGCTTTATCCTTATCTGGACGACATCCTGTTTCTGGCAGAGTCCAGGGATGATCTATCAAAGCATCTACATTTCACCATATCCCTTCTGCAGAATTTAGGGTTCACCATCAACCTCCCCAAATCCTCCCTGATCTCAGGCCAGGACAAGATTTTCCTCGGCTGCAGAATTAGAACAGACACAATGAAGGCCTTTCTCCCACAGGACAAGGTTCTTTTTTCGACTTCCCACTTCCGGGAAGCCCTACTATCCCAAAAGGTGACAGCAAGGCAATTGCTCCATCTCCTGGGTTTATTGGCAGTGACCTTCCCCATGTTACTAGTGGCAAGAATGTACATGCGCAAGCTACAGTGGTTCCTGAAGAACACCTGGTCCCAACATCTGCATCCCCTAGAGCAAGTCATTCCCCTCCTTCCCTGTCTGAAGACAGAAATCAGCTGGTGGATCCAGCAAGTACAACTACACCCCGGGCTCCCACTACAACCCCCCCACCCCCACCCAAACCCAAATAATGCATACAGATGTCTCCAATTCAGGTTGGGGAGCAACTCTGTCCTCTTACAGAATTCAAGAAAAGTGGCATCCCTCTCTTCAGGCCAAGCACATCAATATCAGGGAAATTAAAGCAGTCTTCTTGGCTCTAAAGACCTTCACTCCCCTTCTGGTTCCAGGGGTGCTCCAGATTGTGACCGACAACACCACGGTGATGTGGTACCTCAACAAACAGGGTGGAGCAAAGGCCTATCAGCTGTGCAGACTAACCCTGCTGATATGGGACTTAGCCTCTCGTCACAACTTAGTCCTGCAGGCAGCCTACATCCCCTCACAGGACAACCACCAAGCAGATCTCTTGAGCAGGACCTCCTCACCTCAGCATGAATGGATGTTGAACAGGGAGGTCTTCTTAGACATAGTCCACCGGTGGGCTGCTCCACAAATAGACCTGTTTTTCTCCCCCCAGAACTTGCAACTGCAGACCTTCTGCTCAAAATCCCACTCCCCTCTAGCATGGAGAGTGGACGCTTTCAGCATCTCTTAGGAGGGAAAGTTCCTTTATGCCTTCCCCCCATTCCCACTGATTCAGAAAGTTCTGAAAATACGGAAGGACAATGCAAAAATCTTGTTTAGTGACTCTGTACTGGCCAAGGCAGCACTGGTTCCCCCTACTTCACAAGCTAGCCAAGGGCAATCACTTAGTTACCCTACAAGGTGGACCTACTGACACAAGACAAAGGAACTCTCCTACACCCACACTTTCAGAGGTTATCTCTGACTCTGTGTGATAAACATTTGATCCCTTTCAGACACCACTACTCAGAGGACGTGCTTTCTATCCTAAGGGGGAGGCAAGGAAACCTACCACCAGAAAATCTTACCTGGCTAAGTGGGAAAGATTTGCAAAATGGTGTCTGCACATGGGAAGGGACCCTTGCTCTGCGAAGGTCCCCCTGGTTCTAAACTACCTGTGTCAATTGATAAAAAAGTGGGCTTTCTTATTCTTCTGTAAAAGTACACCTGTCTGCCATATCAGCCTGCCTGCCCCTGGCACCCCCTTGCTTGCCAGGCTTGACATAAAACTCTTCCTAAAAGACAGCCACCTAGGAAACCTATCCCCCCGCCCTGGGACCTTAACTGCATCTTAGAGAAGTTAACCCAACATCCCTTTGAACCAGCTGGGGCCTCTTCCTTACAGATGTGTACATGGAAGACAGTCCTGCTATTAGCTATCACTTCAACCAGAAGAGTGTCAGAATTGCAGACCTTAATGACCTGTCCCCCCTATACCATCTTGCACAAAGACAGGGTGTCCCTGCGAACCAACCCCTTTATGCCCAAGGTGGTCAATGACTTGTCTCTAAACCAATCCATCCATCTATCCACCTTTTTCCCCTCGCCCACTAATGAAGGGGAGAGGATCCTGCACTCCTTGGACATGCACAGGCAACTAAGGTTTTACCTGGACAATACCAAAGCCATCAGGAAAACTAACCAGCTCTTTGTCTCCTTTCACCCCAGAGCCTTGGGCAAGGCAGTCTCCAAGTAAACTTATCACATGCTGGATTAGGAAAGTATTTCCCTCTGCTACTCCCACCATGGAAAGGAACCTCCAGTGGGAATTAAGGCCCATTCCACTAGAGTTGTGGCCACCTCCAGGTCCTTCATGAAGGGCCTAGACACAGCATCCATTTTGGAAGCAGCCACTTGGGCCACTGTCCACTCCTTCACCAAACATTACAAACGTAACCAAGTTTTCAGAGCTAGGACAGGATTCGCCAGGGCAATCCTGCAGGGTCTTGTAGAACCCTCTTCATCTACCACCACCCTCTCTTCCGCATAAGCTCTGGTACACTCCCACACCTAGAGTACTGCAACATAGGAATAGAAGGACATAGAATAGTTGTGTAAAATCTTACTATAACCGTAGGTGTCCTTCTCTTCTATGTTGCAGTATTCCTTCCCACCCAGCAGTCCCCCCAGGTCCTATTCCTTACCAGTCCTATCTATATTACAGTAGGACACCAAGTCACACACCTGGAAACCACTGGCATTCCTTCTGCTGGGCCTTATTCTCTGCCTGCTGGCCTTCAAGTTCTGAGGGTTGTGCATGCAGATGTCACATTTAAGGCCTCTGGTTTATGGCCCTATGTGTGATGTCCCACACACACTGCAACAGCCAAGCTGAAGCATTTGTATAGGAGCCGACGTACGAGTCGCCTGAGGGCAGGAAACCCAACACCTAGAATACTGCAACATGGAAGAGAAGGACATCTATGGTTATGGTAAGATTTTACACAACTGTTCTTTACCCCCTTTGTCGCGAGGCCATTAGAGTGTGGGAATGGGCGATTTTCCACCAGCCGTTTTCTAGTAGCACTGCACATTCCTGGGCGGTCCATCATACTAGTGGACAAATTGAGCAGGACTATTCTGATGCCTTACGAGTGGTCTTTGAATCCTTCTGTAGTGGAACAGATCTACCTTGAGTGGGGTCGGCCTTGCTGTGATCTCTTTGCATCTCCTTTCAACACGAAATGCAGCGAGTTCTTTGCTCTGATCCCCCCCACAGTGGAAAACCCACAGGGACGCTCTAGTCCATGTTTGGCCTCCCGGTCTTCTCTGTGCTTACCCCCGTTACCTCTCATACTGAAGTTTCTTCAGAAAGCTCGCAGGCTGGGGAGCAAAGTAATCCTCATTGCCCTGTTTTGGCCTCGTCAAGTCTGGTTTCCTTCCCTTTGTTCTCATCTGGTAGTTCCTCCATGGATCTTGGATCCCATTCCGGGTCTCATCTTACACCCCTCAAGGGTTCCTCATCCAGAGCTGGTCAGTCTGATGCTCACTGCTTGGCTGCTCCAGTTCCCTTGATAGCTAGGACTCCCAGTTTAACCTTACCAGTTAAGTCTATTCTGGTGGCAGCTCACAAATCTTCCACCAGGAAGCTGTACTGTAGCAAGTAGAAACGTTTTTCTATTTGGGCCTCTCAGAGGGACCTGGATCCTTTCAAAGCTCCAGTTCCGGCAGTGTTGGAATTCTTGGTAAATATATTTCATCAGGGTGCTAGGTCTTCTACTGTTAAAGTCCAACTGGCTGCCATTTCTAACTTCTACATTGGTGAAAACATGGTTTCTTTAGCCACATCCAGACTTTGTAAAACCTTCTTTAAGGGTACTTTCCTTTTAAGACCCCCGGTGAAGGATCCTACACCTCCTTGGGACCTCACTTTTGTCTTACAGGCTCTGGCTTCTCCACTTTTTGAGCCTGCAGCATCAGTAGAGTTTCAGTTTTTATCCTGGAAGATTGCCTTTCTAGTCGCTATCACTTCCGCTAGGAGGGTATCGAACTTCAGGCACTATCCGTCAAAGCCCCGTACATGGTTTTCCAAAAGGACCTGGGTTTCTTTATGTACTAATCCATCCTTTCTTCCCAAGGTTGTTTTGGAAACCAGTATTAACCTTCCTGTTTTCTTTCTGAATTTTCAAAACAGGAGTGAATATAAATTGCATTTGTTGGAGATATATATACAATTGAGGTTGTACTTGCATAGAACTAAGGCTTTTCACAAGTCTGACCAGTTATTTGTTTCCTATTCTAGATCCTTTTGGGGTAAACCAGTCTCAAGAGTGACTATTGCATGCTGGATCTCTGTGTATCCTTAAGGTGTACGCAGACAAAGGCATTTCTCCTCCGGGTCATCCGGGTCAAGTGAAAGCACATTCCACCAGGTCCATGGCTACCTTTGCAGCTTTTTGTCAAGGGTGTCTCTGGGTGATGTTTGTTCTGCGGCTACTTGATCCTCGTCTCACACCTTTATTTCACATTACAAACTGGACATGATATCTAGAGGTAGAGTATCTTTTGGCTCCACGGTGATCTGGAATATCCTTCTATAAGGGCCACCCAGTTGTTTGTTAGCTGGGGACTCTGTCCCGCAGGTTGATGACCAAATGAAGTCGATTACTTCAGATAAAGAAGTTCTGTACTCACCATAACGTTTCATCTGAGTAGTTGTACTTTGTCGTCAACCGCCCCTCCCTCCTTCCCCCTGACCTTATCATTATTATCTTACTCTGGTGTGTAGGCCTGACCTTATCATTATTATCCTACTGTGGTACGTAGACCTGACCTTATCATTGTTATCCTACTCTGGTATGTAGGCCTGACCTTATCATTATTATCCTACTGTGGTACGTAGACCTGACCTTATCATTGTTATCCTACTCTGGTATGTAGGCCTGACCTTATCACTATTATCCTACTGTGGTACATAGGCCTGACCTTATCATTATTATCCTACTCTGGTACATAGACCTGACCTTATCATTATTATCCTACTGTGGTACGGTAGGCCTGACCTTATCATTATTATCCTACTCTGGTACGTAGGCCTGACCCTATCATTATTATCCTACTCTGGTACGTAGACCTGACCTTATCATTATTATCCTACTGTGGTACGTAGGCCTGACCTTATCATTATTATCCTACTGTGGTGAGTAGGCCTGACCATATCATTATTATCCCACTCTGGTGTGTAGGCCTGACCTTATCATTATTATCTTACTCTGGTAGACCTGACCTTTATCATTATTATCCTACTCTGGTACGTAGGCCTGACCTTATCATTATTATCCTACTGTGGTACGTAGGCCTGACCTTATCATTATTATCCTACTCTGGTATGTAGGCCTGACCTTATTATTATCCTACTGTGGTACGTAGGCCTGACCTTATCATTATTATCCTACTCTGGTACGTAGACCTGACCTTATCATTATTATCCTACTCTGGTATGTAGGCCTGACCTTATCATTATTCTCCTACTGTGGTACGTAGGCCTGACCTTATCATTATTATCCTACTCTGGTGTGTAGGCCTGACCTTATCGTTATTATCTTACTCTGGTACGTTGACCTGACCTTATCATTATTATCCTACTGTGGTACGTAGGCCTGACCTTATCATTATTATCCTACTGTGGTACGTAGGCCTGACCTTATCATTATTATCCTACTCTGGTGTGTAGGCCTGACCTTATCATTATTATCTTACTCTGGTACGTAGACCTGACCATATCATTATTATCCTACTCTGGTACGTAGGCCTGACCTTATCATTATTATCCTACTCTGGTACGTAGGCCTGACCTTATCATTATTATCCTACTCTGGTACGTAGGCCTGACTTTATCATTATTATCCTACTGTGGTACGTAGGCCTGACCTTATCATTATTATCCTACTGTGGTACGTAGGCCTGACCTTATCATTATTATCCTACTCTGGTACGTAGACCTGACCTTATCATTATTATCTTACTCTGGTACGTAGACCTGACCTTATCATTATTATCCTACTGTGGTACGTAGGCCTGACCTTATCATTATTATCCTACTCTGGTATGTAGGCCTGACCTTATCATTATTATCTTACTCTGGTACGTAGACCTGACCTTATCATTATTATCCTACTGTGGTACGTAGGCCTGACCTTATCATTATTATCCTACTCTGGTACGTAGGCCTGACCTTATCATTATTATCCTACTCTGGTATGTAGGCCTGACCTTATTATTATCCTACTGTGGTACGTAGGCCTGACCTTATCATTATTGTCCTACTCTGGTACGTAGGCCTGACCTTTATCATTATTATCTTACTCTGGTATGTAGACCTGACCTTATCATTATTATCTTACTCTGGTGTGTAGGCCTGACCTTATCATTATTATCCTACTGTGGTACGTAGACCTGACCTTATCATTGTTATCCTACTCTGGTATGTAGGCCTGACCTTATCACTATTATCCTACTCTGGTACGTAGGCCTGACCTTATCATTATTATCCTACTCTGGTACGTAGGCCTGACCTTATCATTATTATCCTACTCTGGTACGTAGGCCTGACCTTATCATTATTATCCTACTCTGGTACGTAGGCCTGACCTTATCATTATTATCCTACTGTGGTACGTAGGCCTGACCTTATCATTATTATCCTACTGTGGTACGTAGGCCTGACCTTATCATTATTATCCTACTTTGGTGTGTAGGCCTGACCTTATCATTATTATCTTACTCTGGTACGTAGACCTGACCTTATCATTATTATCCTACTCTGGTACGTAGGCCTGACCTTATCATTATTATCCTACTCTGGTGTGTAGGCCTGACCTTATCATTATTATCTTACTCTGGTACGTAGACCTGACCTTATCATTATTATCCTACTGTGGTACGTAGGCCTGACCTTATCATTATTATCCTACTCTGGTACGTAGACCTGACCTTATCATTATTATCTTACTCTGGTACGTAGACCTGGCCTTATCATTATTATCCTACTGTGGTACGTAGGCCTGACCTTATCATTATTATCCTACTCTGGTATGTAGGCCTGACCTTATTATTATCCTACTGTGGTATGTAGGCCTGACCTTATCATTATTATCCTACTCTGGTACGTAGGCCTGACCTTATCATTATTGTCCTACTCTGGTACGTAGACCTGACCTTATCATTATTATCTTACTCTGGTACGTAGACCTGACCTTATCATTATTATCTTACTCTGGTACGTAGACCCGACCTTATCATTATTATCCTACTGTGGTATGTAGGCCTGACCTTATCATTATTATCCTACTCTGGTATGTAGGCCTGACCTTATTATTATCCTACTGTGGTACGTAGGCCTGACCTTATCATTGTTATCCTACTCTGGTATGTAGGCCTGACCTTATCATTATTATCCTACTCTGGTACGTAGGCCTGACCTTATCATTATTGTCCTACTCTGGTACGTAGGCCTGACATTATCATTATTATCCTACTGTGGTATGTAAGCCTGACCTCATTATTATTATCCTACTCTGGTACGTAGGCCTGACTTTATCATTATTATCCTACTCTGGTACGTAGGCTTGACTTTATCATTATTATCCTACTCTGGTATGTAGGCCTGACCTTATCATTATTATCCTACTCTGGTATGTAGGAGAGGGTGCCTGTGCGGCTCTCCTGTTCATGTCTGCTTTAGGTCTTGGGAAGAACCTGTAATGGTAAGGTCTCATTGGGTCAGGCTTATGTTTATAGTGCAGCAAACTCGATCTGAGGGAAGGAAGGAGACCGTATTATGGGTAAGGGGAGGAGCTTGTTGCTCAGATCAGTAGCTGGTGAAGCGCCCGTCTCTGATCCAATCCAGACCCGAATACCCACAGGTAAATGAAGTCCAACTACTCAGATGGAACGTTATGGCAAGTACATAACTTGTTTTTACAGTTTCTCTGTCTGCCATTAAGTAAAAGCCCACTCAGAAGTATTTCTGCCGCTTAAGTTAAGCACAGTTTCTCCTGCAAAATGTAATGCAAGTAAAACGCACAGTTTCTTGTTAAGTTAATGTAATGCAAGTAAAACGCACAGTTTCTCATTAGGTTAATGCCTGGCTGGCACAGTTAAAAGTAAGTTGTTAACAGATGCCATGAACAGTTAAAAGTAGTCACACATGTTAAGTTAACAGGTGCTGTGATGATCCCTAGCACAGTTATTGCAAGTAATCACACCATTTCAAAAGTATTGGCTGCAGCTGTTAAATAAAAATCGCACACAAGTGCCTGCCGTTAAGTAAAAGTTTAAGAACATTGTACCTAATGTGCAGCCACTAAGTAATCTCCTGTCCTTTCTCTAAAATGTAATCACAGTGTGGTTTAGGTTATTCAGTCACATTGTGATTACATTTTAGAGAAATGGCAGGAGATTACTTAATGGCTGCAGGCATTGGGTACAATGTTCTTAACGGCAGGCATTTGTGTGTGATTTTCACACACAAGTGCCTGCCATTAAGTAAAAGTTAAGAGAACATAGTCTTTTTACCTGGAGGAGGAGCCGGGGGATGAAAGATGTGATGTGCACTGCCTGAACACAGACCGTCCTGCTGAAGCTGCCGTCATCACACACTCCCTCAAAACCAGTATTTACCGAGAAATTCGGTACGGTTGAGAGGTATGAGTTTGCAGTTGTCTGCAGTCTTGTTCAGCCACAACTCTTTAGTTTTGATCTGAACTTTTGAGATGTATATACCAAGAACTAAGGCTTTTCACAAGTCTGACCAGTTATTTGTTTCCTATTCTAGATCCTTTTGGGGTAAACCAGTCTCAAGAGTGACTATTGCATGCTGGATCTCTGTGTATCCTTAAGGTGTACGCAGACAAAGGCATTTCTCCTCCGGGTCAAGTGAAAGCACATTCCACCAGGTCCATGGCTACCTTTGCAGCTTTTTGTCAAGGGTGTCTCTGGGTGATGTTTGTTCTGCGGCTACTTGATCCTCATCTCACACCTTTATTTCACATTACAAACTGGACATGATATCTAGAGGTAGAGTATCTTTTGGCTCCACGGTGATCTGGAATATCCTTCTATAAGGGCCACCCAGGTGTTTGTTAGCTGGGGACTCTGTCCCGCAGGTTGATGACCAAATGAAGTCGATTACTTCAGATAAAGAAGTTCTGTACTCACCATAACGTTTCATCTGAGTAGTTGTACTTTATTTGTCGTCAACCACCCCTCCCTCCTTCCCCCTGACCTTATCATTATTATCTTACTCTGGTGTGTAGGCCTGACCTTATCATTATTATCCTACTGTGGTACGTAGACCTGACCTTATCATTGTTATCCTACTCTGGTATGTAGGCCTGACCTTATCATTATTATCCTACTGTGGTACGTAGACCTGACCTTATCATTGTTATCCTACTCTGGTATGTAGGCCTGACCTTATCACTATTATCCTACTGTGGTACGTAGGCCTGACCTTATCATTATTATCCTACTCTGGTACTTAGGCCTGACCTTATCATTATTATCTTACTCTGGTACGTAGACCTGACCTTATCATTATTATCCTACTGTGGTACGTAGGCCTGACCTTATCATTATTATCCTACTCTGGTACGTAGGCCTGACCTTATCATTATTATCCTACTCTGGTACGTAGGCCTGACCCTATCATTATTATCCTACTCTGGTACGTAGGCCTGACCTTATCATTATTATCCTACTGTGGTACGTAGGCCTGACCTTATCATTATTATCCTACTGTGGTACGTAGGCCTGACCTTGTCACTATTATCCTACTCTGGTGTGTAGGCCTGACCTTATCATTATTATCTTACTCTGGTACGTAGACCTGACCTTTATCATTATTATCCTACTCTGGTACGTAGGCCTGACCTTATCATTATTATCCTACTGTGGTACGTAGGCCTGACCTTATCATTATTATCCTACTCTGGTATGTAGGCCTGACCTTAATATTATCCTACTGTGGTACGTAGGCCTGACCTTATCATTATTATCCTACTCTGGTACGTAGACCTGACCTTATCATTATTATCCTACTCTGGTATGTAGGCCTGACCTTATCATTATTATCCTACTGTGGTACGTAGGCCTGACCTTATCATTATTATCCTACTCTGGTGTATAGGCCTGACCTTATCATTATTATCTTACTCTGGTACGTAGACCTGACCTTATCATTATTATCCTACTGTGGTACGTAGGCCTGACCTTATCATTATTATCCTACTCTGGTATGTAGGCCTGACCTTATTATTATCCTACTGTGGTACGTAGGCCTGACCTTATCATTATTATCCTACTCTGGTACGTAGGCCTGACCTTATCATTATTGTCCTACTCTGGTACGTAGACCTGACCTTATCATTATTATCTTACTCTGGTACGTAGACCTGACCTTATCATTATTATCCTACTGTGGGACGTAGGCCTGACCTTATCATTATTCTCTTACTCTGGTGTGTAGGCCTGACCTTATCATTATTATCCTACTGTGGTACGTAGACCTGACCTTATCATTGTTATCCTACTCTGGTATGTAGGCCTGACCTTATTATTATCCTACTGTGGTACGTAGGCCTGACCTTATCATTGTTATCCTACTCTGGTATGTAGGCCTGACCTTATCATTATTATCCTGACCTTATCACTATTATCCTACTGTGGTACGTAGGCCTGACCTTATCATTATTATCTTACTCTGGTACGTAGACCTGACCTTATCATTATTATCCTACTGTGGTACGTAGGCCTGACGTTATCATTATTATCCTACTCTAGTACGTAGGCCTGACCTTATCATTATTATCCTACTCTGGTACGTAGGCCTGACCTTATCATTATTATCCTACTCTGGTACGTAGGCCTGACCTTATCATTATTATCCTACTGTGGTACGTAGGCCTGACCTTATCATTATTATCCTACTGTGGTACATAGGCCTGACCTTATCATTATTATCCTACTCTGGTGTGTAGGCCTGACCTTATCATTATTATCTTACTCTGGTACGTAGACCTGACCTTATCATTATTATCCTACTCTGGTACGTAGGCCTGACCTTATCATTATTATCCTACTCTAATGTGTAGGCCTGACCTTATCATTATTATCTTACTCTGGTACGTAGACCTGACCTTATCATTATTATCCTACTGTGGTACGTAGGCCTGACCTTATCATTATTATCCTACTCTGGTGCGTAGACCTGACCTTATCATTATTATCTTACTCTGGTACGTAGACCTGACCTTATCATTATTATCCTACTGTGGTACGTAGGCCTGACCTTATCATTATTATCCTACTCTGGTATGTAGGCCTGACCTTATTATTATCCTACTGTGGTACGTAGGCCTGACCTTATCATTATTATCCTACTGTGGTACGTAGGCCTGACCTTATGATTATTGTCCTACTCTGGTACGTAGGCCTGACCTTATCATTATTATCTTACTCTGGTACGTAGACCCGACCTTATCATTATTATCCTACTGTGGTACGTAGGCCTGACCTTATCATTATTATCCTACTCTGGTATGTAGGCCTGACCTTATCACTATTATCCTACTGTGGTACGTAGGCCTGACCTTATCATTGTTATCCTACTCTGGTATGTAGGCCTGACCTTATCATTATTATCCTACTCTGGTACGTAGGCCTGACCTTATCATTATTGTCCTACTCTGGTACGTAGGCCTGACATTATCATTATTATCCTACTGTGGTATGTAAGCCTGACCTCATTATTATTATCCTACTCTGGTACGTAGGCCTGACTTTATCATTATTATCCTACTCTGGTATGTAGGCCTGACCTTATTATTATCCTACTCTGGTATGTAGGAGAGGGTGCCTGTGCGGCTCTCCTGTTCATGTCTGCTTTAGGTCTTGGGAAGAACCTGTAATGGTAAGGTCTCATTGGGTCAGGCTTATGTTTATAGTGCAGCAAACTCGATCTGAGGGAAGGAAGGAGACCGTATTATGGGTAAGGGGAGGAGCTTGTTGCTCAGATCAGTAGCTGGTGAAGCTCCCGTCTCTGATCCAATCCAGATCCGAATAACCACAGGTAAATGAAGTCCAACTACTCAGATGGAACGTTATGGCAAGTACATAACTTGTTTTTACAGTTTCTCTGTCTGCCATTAAGTAAAAGCCCACTCAGAAGTATTTCTGCCGCTTAAGTTAAGCACAGTTTCTCCTGCAAAATGTAATGCAAGTAAAACGCACAGTTTCTCGTTAGGTTAATGCCTGGCTGGCACAGTTAAAAGTAAGTTAAGTTAACAGATGCCATGAACAGTTAAAAGTAGTCACACGTTAAGTTAACAGGTGCTGTGATGATCCCTAGCACAGTTATTGCAAGCAATCACACCATTTCAAAAGTATTGGCTGCAGCTGTTAAATAAAAATCGCACACAAGTGCCTGCCATTAAGTAAAAGTTTAAGAACATTGTACCTAATGTGCAGCCACTAAGTAATCTCCTGTCCTTTCTCTAAAATGTAATCACAGTGTGGTTTAGGTTATTCAATCACATTGTGATTACGTTTTAGAGAAATGGCAGGAGATTACTTAATGGCTGCAGGCATTGGGTACAATGTTCTTAACTTTTACTTAACGGCAGGCATTTGTGTGTGATTTTCACACACAAGTGCCTGCCATTAAGTAAAAGTTAAGAGAACATAGTGTTTTTACCTGGAGGAGGAGCCGGAGGATGAAAGATGTGATGTGCACTGCCTGAACACAGACCATCCTGCTGAAGCTGCCGTCATCACACACTCCCTCAAAACCGGTATTTACCGAGAAATTCGGTACGGTTGAGAGGTATGAGTTTGCAGTTGTCTGCAGTCTTGTTCAGCCACAACTCTTTAGTTTTGATCTGAACTTTTGAGAAGTATATACCAAACAGTAGGGGGCCCAGCACTAACCCCTGTGGCAACCCTGCCGGTGACAGGTCTGCTGGTTCTCTCTTCCCATTCCTTTGTAACCTCCTCTGATTGATTCTTGTAGTTATTGTGCAATATTTTGTATGGTTTACCAGTGCTGTTCTTTCATTTAGGATCCCTTTATTTTTTCTCTTTGCCTATATTTTGACATTAATCCTTGATAGGGAAGACGATCTCTAGCCTGCAGTCCAGGTAAATGTTTGGCCTCTTCCCATTCTGTTACCTTTCTCTCTAATTATTTGCTCCCAATATCTTAGTTCTTTTGCCAGTTTTCTCCAATAAATTCCAGCCCCCTCTTGCCTATCGTCTTTATCCGTAATTGCAATCATCCCCGTCGGCAGACTACATCCTTCATTCCTGTTTTGGCTTAGTTTTTATTTATTTTTATTTATTTATTTGCAGTTGGTTTACAAGGATAGTCCATTGGGCCAAGATGAACCCGTTTTCAATGGAGTCCCGGGGAGAAAAGCTCCAAAAACAAGCAAGGTTTTAGGTTACAATCATTGCAAATATTGCAGACTAGAGAAAAAAAAAACATTACAAATAGTGCAGACTTGTGAAAAACATTGCAGATGCTACAGACTAGTTAAAAAAGAACATTACAGTATAAATACTGAGAAGCCATTACATCTTAAGGAAGCTTACACTTAAGAGGTGCATTCTAATACATTCTTTGTAAATAGCTTAGTATGTACAAGAGCAGGATGTATGAGTTAGGAGAGAAAGTAAAATGGAAATTGCCAGTGTAAAGAGGGGAGATTATGTGGGGTGGGAGCAGGAGCATTCCCACTGGGATATTAGATGTGAGTGAAGAGATTTTTTGAATAGAAAGCGGGTAGAGGTGATAGGGAGATGTTCATCGTGTTTCACTGTTGCAGTCATGACTGTAGGGTTCTCCCCTGCCGGCAGGCAGCCCTCGGTCGGCCAGAATCCCAAAGTCTGGGTCCGGTGTCGGCTGTTCATCCATGCTCCCTGACGTCAGAGCGCCAGGAGTACAAAGCTGACAGCCGACGCCATCTTCTCCATTCTTTCTTGCCATGCGGTGATAGCAGTTCGCAAGTGCCGGTCGGCTGACTCCTGACGAATTTTTCTGATATTCTTCGGTCCAAAGACTTTCTTCTCCACTCAAAGCTAAGTACCCTGTTGGGGAAACTTTTTTCTTGCTCCACTCCGATGTCAGAAAAAGTTAATAATTGCATTTCATGTGGGAAGCAAATACCTCATAAGGATTTTCATTCTTACTGTATTCCTTGCTTAGTTGTCGGTTTTGTGCTAGATTCAATCAACGTACAATTAAGCGAAGGTACGATTTTGCTTTTCATTACTTCGGTAGGTGCTTTAACTACAAAATGTCGGATACGGTCCCGGCTACCGGAGTTCACAAACGTCGCAAGGATAAAGACAGGCCTCCGAGGTCCAAATCTGATGATAGCGCACAAGCGGAGCCAGCTTCAGGTTCGGCCATCAGTGAGGCGCTTTTGCAGCCCCTGTCGTCGGCCATTTCAGAACCGATGGCCGAAACGGACTCTCATGAGGAGCCAACCAGGCCTTCAAATATTTCTGTTGCTGGACCTTCGGACAGTGCTCCTTCGGATGGGTCCGGAGCCGCTGTGCAGGTACCGGCTTCCGAAGGGGTTTTCAGGCCTACTCAGCTACTAGTAAAGGCAAAGACAAAGGCAAAGACTCCTTCTAAATCAAAGACTTCAACACAGGCCTCTTCTGAACCGGCTCCCAAGTCACAGAAACAGTTACTCAACATGGCGGAGGATTTACTTACTATGATTAGGGGTTCTCATCCCCCTCCAGACAAAAGGCCAAGGCAGGATGTTTATTATGATTCCTCTGATCAGGCTTCTGTTTCCTCAGTTTCTTCTTCTGATCAGGAATATTCTTTCCCTCCTTATGAGGATTCTGATGCTGAAGAATCCATTCCTTCAGCTTCTCCCCCTGAGGATTTTTCTTTTGGGGAAACTTTGCATGAAATGAGGGAACATTTCCACTGGGAAGGACAGGAGTATTCGGAATCCAAGAAAAGACTGAGGGATTTTCTTCTTCTTCCCCAACATAGACCCCTGGCTATTCCTCCTGTTTTGGATATTGTGGATGATGCCTTTTCTGAGGCTAACTTAACCCCTGACTCTTTTCCTCCTGCTCCTGTTAAGCCTGATAGATATTACAGGGTTCCTGATTCCCATCAGTTTTTATACAAGAACCCTTCTGCTGACCCTGAAACCATTTCTCAGGGTCCTGAGGGAGTTAAGGCCGCTTCTGCCAAAAATCCCATTCCTACTGAAAAGGATTCTCGATCCTTAGAAAAATGGGGCAAAAAGGTGTACACTTCTACTACTTTGTCCATTAGGGCTTTAAACTGTCAGTTTCATATGTTTAAATACCAGCAATTTCTCTTGTCTGTCTTAAAACAAAAGCTTACTTCCATTTCTGCCTGTGCAGATGATAAGGAATTACATGACTTATTGCATGCCACTGAACAGGTTGGGAAGCATGGTTTACACTGTGGATTTGATGCCTTGGAGGCTTCTTGTAGGGCTGCGGCCTCTGGCACAGTCATTAGAAGGCATGCATGGCTAAAGGAACAAAATTTACCTGAACAAGTAAAGGCTAAATTATTGGATGCTCCTGTTCAGCATAATGTTTTGTTTGGATCAAAAGCTGAAGAGGTGATTAGAAAGATGGAGGATAAGGCGAAATCCATGCAAACAGTTAAAGATTTCTTACAAGTACAGCCACCTAGATTTAGCAGGAATTGGCCTTCAAAAAATTGGTCCTTTCTCACTTCAGACAGGCCTCAGAGGGGTAGATATAGACGCTCCAGAGGGAGGCCTCAAACACAAGCTGCTTATAGACCAAGACAGTGGACTGCTTCCACCCCTAGGGGAGGAGAGGACAGGTCACAATCTCAAAGGAAACAAACTCAATGACTCCCTCTGTTGGGCTACAGGAACTTCTTGCCTGGAAGCCCTTCTCGGAGGAAAACTCTCTCTTTTTTATCAAAATTGGACTCAAATAACACAAGACAAGTGGGTTTTGGATGTGGTTTTAAGAGGTTACAAATTCCATTTTCATACCTTGCCAAGGTCAAACGGATGGCCAGACCTTCCAAAACATCAATGGACGGAGGCCTTAGACCAGGTGGAAGCTCTTTTGGCTATGAATGCCATAGTACTGGTTCCTCTTTCAGAGATGGGAAAAGGTTTTTACTCAAGGCTCTTTCTAGTCCCAAGGAAGCAAAACTCATGGAGACCCATTCTGGATCTGTCGGTCTTGAACACCTTTCTAGAGATTCCAAAATTCAAGATGCTTACTCTACAGCAGCTACTTCCAATGCTGTCCAAAGATGCATGGATGGTAACTTTGGATTTAAAGGAGGCATATTTACACATTCCCATCAGGCAGGATCGCAGAAAATACCTCAGGTTCAAGGCCGGATCGAGGCACTTTCAATTCTCTGCGCTGCCCTTTGGATTGTCTACTATGCCCAGGGTCTTCACCAAATGCCTGGCTCCAGTAGTAGCTTACTGCAGACTCAAGGGAATTCAAATTTACCCTTATCTGGACGATTGTCTAATTCAGGCAGACAGCAAGGATGTCTTACTCCAGCATATAGAATTTGTACAGAACCTCCTCAAGTTCCTGGGATTCTCTGTAAACATAAAAAAGTCAAATTTGACACCATCACAACAGATAACTTTTTTGGGTGCACTTCTAAACACCACAACCCAGATGGCATTTCTGACATCCGAAAAACAATTACAGCTGGCATCAACTTTCAGAACATTGGCAACTCTAACTCAACTATCTGCAAGGAAATTCCTGCAGGCTTTGGGTTACATGGCCTCCTGCATCCTTCTCATACCATATGCAAGACTACACATGAGGAAAATACAATGGTACCTAAAAAGTGTATGGTCTCAGCATTGCCACAGTTTAGACATACTGATCTCCGTCCTTCCTTGCCTTCAAAAGGAATTTCTTTGGTGGTCCAGGGCATGTGCTCTAAACAAAGGGAAACCCTACCGTCTGCCTCCTGCCACTCCGATTCTAACCACGGATGCCTCTGATTATGCTTGGGGAGCCCATTTTCAGGGATCAGAAGCACCTGCATATCAATTTAAAGGAAATGTTAGCCGTTCAGAAAGCTCTTTGGCCTTCAGGAATCTTTTACAACCAGGACAACTGCTAATACGGACAGACAACACCACAGTTATGTGGTACATAAACAAGCAAGGGGGATCTCATTCCTACCCCCTTTGCAGACTAGTCATGGATCTATGGAACACAGCTCTAGCTTGCAATCTGGATCTTCAAGCTGAGTTTCTACCAGGGAAACAAAACTTCCTGGCAGACAGTCTGAGCAGAAACCTTTCGGATCCACACGAGTGGATGCTGGACACCAAAATATTCACGATGATAACAGCAGTCTGGGGATGTCCTCACATAGACCTCTTTGCATCCCATCTCAATCATTAACTACAGAATTTTTGCACCAGGACTTTCCACAGAGAAGCTTGGAAAGTGGACGCCCTGTCATTCAGTTGGAGGAACCTCTCTGGATATGCCTTTCCGCCTCTTCCTCTTCTTCCACGGGTTTTATTGAAGATGAAACAGGACAAGCCCAAGATGATAATCTTGCTGGCTCCAAATTGGCCTCGGCAGTTTTGGTATCCAACTCTAAAAAAAACCTATGCCTGGAGCCCCCTTGGGTTTTACCTCTCCGAACCTTCTGTCCCAACATCAGGGTCAGGTTGTACACTCTCATGTCAGAACTCTCAGCCTGGCGGCCTGGTTAATCTGGGGCCTTTGATTTCTTCTTTACTGCCCAAGCAGGTTATGGATGTCATTTTAGAAGCCAGATGTCCTAGTACTAGAAAATCTTATGCAGGAAAATGGAAAAGATTTTGTTCCTGGATGCAGGCTCAGGATTCTGATCCTCTTCTTCCTAACATTACTTTAATTTTACTTTGACAGATCTCTTACATAAGGGTCTCTCTTTCTCTTCCATTAAGATACATGCCTCTGCTATTTCTGCTCATTATAATACAGACCCTCCCATCTTTTCCCACCAGCTCATGAGACAGTTTCTCAGAGGAGCTAAGAACTTACGACCTCCTAGATCTCCTCCCATTCCTGCTTGGGATCTCAACTATGTTTTGGAAAAACTAACCTTGCCTCCTTTTGAGCCTGCTGCCTCTTCTGACATCAAGTTTTTATCTTGGAAGACAGCTATCCTGTTAGCCTTAACCTCTGCCAGGAGAGTTTCAGAGTTACAAGCTCTTATGGCTGTGGAACCTTATATTATTTTTCATCAAGACAGGGTATCTTTGAGGACTAATCCTACCTTCATGCCTAAGGTGGTTTCCAAAGTGGCTTTAAGTCAAACTATCCACTTGCCAACCTTTTTCCCCATTCCTCAAAATAAAGGGGAAAAGGTCTTACATTCCTTGGATGTACACAGACAACTACGTTTTTACCTGAACAGAACCAAAGACATTAGAAAATCAGAACAATTGTTTGTTTCTTATGCTTCAAGTTCCCAAGGTAAAGCCATTTCAAAACAGACCATTTCTAAATGGATTGCTCATGGAATCAGATTTTGTTATTCTCACCATGGAAAGCAAATCCCAGGGAGTATATGGACTCATTCCACCAGAGCTGCTGCCACTTCTGTGGCCTTCCTCAGGGGAGTTCCTACCAAGGACATTTTGGAAGCTGCAACTTGGAGTTCAGTGCATACATTTTCTAAGCACTACAATCTACCTCTCTACTCTAAGTCTAGGGCAGGCTTTGCCTCTGCAGTCCTGCAGGGCCTTTTAGCCGCCCCTTCCTCTTTATGACCACCTCCCTTTCTTTCAGCTTTGGGATTCTACCCTACAGTCATGACTGCAACAGTGAAACACATAAATGTAGATGTTAGAGTGTCTTCACTGTTGCAGTCTGGGTTTCCCTACCTCCTGTCCCGTCTTATTTTTACTTTTGTGTATTTCCTTTTTTCACCATTCTTCTGAGGTGTATTTGCAAAAGTTATGGGACCTTTTTCATTCTGGGACTCCTGACATCTGGGGCAAGAAAAACTGGAGAAGATGGCGTCGGCTGTCAGCTTTGTACTCCTGGCGCTCTGACGTCAGGGAGCATGGATGAACAGCCGATGCCAGACCCAGACTTTGGGATTCTGGCCGACCGAGGGCTGCCTGCCGGCAGGGGAGAACCCTACAGTCATGACTGCAACAGTGAAGACACTTGAACATCTACATTTATGATAGGTGTACACAACTGTACTTTCCAGAGACGTGCTAGACCATGGGATAGGAGATTTTTACCTGGGGGACGAGTTGGTTTATACAATTCTATTAGGTTTTGGTTGTTAGATCTTAGTAATCTATTAGGGAAGTGCATTTTAAAAGCAAAGGACAGAGGGAGGGGTTGAAAATGAGCTTGTGTGCAAGAGTTAGTTGAGTGTAGGTAAGATGATTGGATAGTTCTAGCCGTTTTAGTTTGTGGAGAGATGTATAGTGGTGGGAGGAGGACTTATGGCTGGTAGAGAACTTGGCAATTTTGTTGTAGCAAGAGGAAAGTTGTGTTTTAAGGGAAGATTGTAGGCTAGTTAGGAGTGGGGTTCCATAAAGGAGGGAGGGGATAAGAAATGTGGTAGAGAGTGATTTTTAGTGGAGGGTGTGAGATAACGATTTTGTCGATAGAGCATGGCAAGTTTTTGGTGTTTTTTTTTTATATTTAGTTGAAGGTGGGAGTTGAATTTAAGCTGACTGTCAATTTGGACCCCTAATAATTTGGCCTCTGATACCAATTCAAGAGATGTGTTGTTATGGCTAGTGATAGAGAATGTGCTTGTATTGAAATAGGTGACTGTAGAGGGAGTAAATACCATTAATTTAGTTTTAGAGGCATTAAGTGCTAGGTGATTTTTTTTCATCCATTGTTCAGTGGTTGAGAATGCATCTTGTGTAAACTTTAGGAGTGTAGGGATGGAGGTGGCAGAACAGATAATAGTTGAATCATCTGCGTATTGGATGATATTTGAGAAAGGGATGGAGTCGCGGAAGTTGTTTATAAATCTATTGGAGGAGGGGACCCAGTATGGATCCCTGGGGAACTCCAGTTGGGGTGTTTAGGAATGAGGAGGTGCCTTTTTCCATTTTACTGCTTGATATCTATTGGATAAGTCGCTGCAGAACCAGTTCAGAGAGGAAGGTGATAGGTTAAGCTTAGAGAGTTTAGTTAGAAGTAGATTGTGAGAGATGATGTCATAGGCCTTAGAGAGGTCAAGTAGGAGGGTAGAAACAATGTGGCCGGAGTCCCGGGCTTTATTCACAGTTTCCAGGAAGGAGAGGAGGGCTGTCATAGTGCTATGACCGGGTCTAAAACCATGTTGTGTGGGAGTTGGTAGGTGATTGTCTAAGAGATGTAGTAGGAGTTGTAGATGGATACACTTTTCTAGAAGTTTAGAGATGGGAGACAGGATAGTGATGGGACGGAAATTAGTAATATTGTTATTGTTGCCACCTTTATGTAAAGGTATGATAAAAGCCTTTTTCCAAATTTGGGGTACTATGCTTTCTTGGATAGAGCGGTTGATTAGAATGCTGATGGGGTAGGCAATGGCTTCGACAGCTATGCTAAGAAAGTATGAAGGAATGTCATCTGGAGCATTAGAGCATGGCTTCAGTTTCTGAAGGAGTTTTTTTATGGTAGATGTGGGTATAGGTTTTAATGAGAAAGGTGGAGAGTGGGAAGGGGGGGTATTTTGAGGGTGGTGGTGATGGAGAAGAAATGAGGAGAAGCAGAAGTGGGGGGTGTAGTGTTAGTAGAGGAGGATGGGGTGAAGTGGAGGGTGTGGTGATGTTAGAGAGAAGGATGAGGTTAGTTTGGAAATAGAATCAATGAAAAAAAGAGTTAAATTGTGTAGCCAAATCTATGTCTGGAGCATTAGGGTCTGGGCTTGGGTTATCTGTTTTGCTAGGAATAAGGAGGGTGGAGATTCCTTTCCAGAATTTTTGAGGGTTTGTTTTATTGTTGTTTTGGAGTATGGAGAAGTAATTCTGTCGATCAGTAATGATAAGCTTTTTGACTTTGTTTCTAAGTGTTTTGTAGTCATTATGGGTGAGAGGAGTCCTATTTTTCTGGTAATGTTCCCAGGCTTTATCTCTAAGGCGCATAGTTGCTAGTGTGTTTTTGGTTAGCCAAGGGGCAGTTTTGATTTTTGTTGTTTTTGTCTTTATGGGAGCATGGTGGTCTAGGTGGTTTAAGAAAGTTGAGTTGAAGTGGGCAACTGCGTTTTCCAGAGGTAGAGTTTTTAGAGTGTTCCAGTTTATTGCTTTTAGAGAGTTAGAAAAGGTAATGGGGTTGAAGTTTTTTTGGTTGCGAGTAGTAATATAATTATGAGTAAGGTGTAAGGGTGAAGGAAGTCGATGTATGAATGTGGGTAAGTGGTCACTAAGGGGATCATGAAGGGTGCCACTATCAGAGAAGTAATAGGGTTGAGAGACTAAAATCCAGTCTAGGGTACTACCACTGGAGATGTTTTTTGGGGGGCGGGTTATGGAGTTGATTACCTGTGAGAAATTAGAGGTTGATGTTAAGTGGGTTTGTGGGAGACTGAATGGAGAACCAATTGATATTTACGTCTCCCAAAATTATTGTTTCATTGCTAATGTTGGTAGAAAGCCAGGAGAAGGGTGTCTTTGAGTGTAGAAATATTGTCACCAGGGGGGATGTAGAGGGAGGCTACACATATGTGCTTGTGTTTGTTAACTTGAAGTAGTGCTAGGAGTAATTCAGCATTATTGAAGTGGGGAGGAGGTTTGTTATAGGGAGTGACTGACAAGGAGGATGAGTATAGGAGAGCTGCTCCTCTCCCTTATTTGTGGGTTCTGTCTTTTCTAATGATAGAATAGTTGGGTGGTATTATTTTGGAATCTTTATATGGGGTTTTAACCATGTTTCAGAGATGGACAGGATGTCGGCTTTATTATGTGTAAGCCAGGCATGGAGGTTGGGGATTTTGTTAGCTATACTTTTTAGAATACTTTCTGCTCCTTCAAGAATATAATATTCCTTAAGGTTATTGTTCTCCTTAAGGATCTGCATCCATAATCCCAGTCCCTCCTTGTTTCTTTAGCTTTCCCCTGTTTCATCATCATCCCTTTCCACTTTGAATGATAGGTTTCTGCTTGTGCTGTGTATAAGAGCTTTAACTGTGTAGCTTTGAAATACCCCTTCAAATTGGGTAATCCCAAACCGCCTTGTTCTCTTGGAACAATGAGCTATCACACTTGACTCTTGCTGTCTTCCCCTCCCAGATAAAATTAATTGCTATCCACAACTTCTCCTCTGGTTGATGAAAATATGCCTACCCTGCTTAACTAAATGCACTAAAAACATTGTAACTGCTTGTATTTTGCTAATCATATCCATATAGCAAAGCTTCCAGTTTCTCAGTTTTTGTATTATCTTTTATTTAGTCTCTTGCCACATATCCTTAGCAGCCACACCAGAATCCTTTTTAATCCATACGCCTAAGCACTTCATTTTATCGTGTCCCCATAAATATGGATATTGCTGAACCAATTTGTGTGTGGGTACATAATTTACAGCTGTTGTCTTTGTTTTAGTTTCATTTAATTTTGTATCTGCCTCAAAATGTTCCACAACACTTATGTTCTTTTCTGGTTTTGTCAAGTGTAAGCTATCATAATCTACAACTAGAGCCAGCTTTTCTTGACTACCATACCAATTATATCCTTGAATTTCTGAGTCCTTTATTTTCTTCCCCAGTGATTCTAAATATAATGCAAATAACGAAGGGGAAAGAGGACACCCCTGCCTTGTTCCTCTGCTCAAGCAGAAATTATCAGAGGGGAACCCACCCACCCTACTTTTTGCCTTCTACCCCTCGTACGTCCTCCTAATCAGCCTTAGAATTTTATCAGTGATTGCAAATGCTTCACTTTCCCTGCTCACAAGCTCCCAGCTTACTCTGTCGTATGCTTTCTCTGCATCAAGACCCACCAACAACCGTCACATTTTCTTACATTCTGCTTCCCTCTGGATCGTCAGTGTTCTGTTAGTGTTAGATGTTTGCCTCTGCTTCATAAAACAACCTTGGTCCATATCTATCAATTTTAGCATCACCTCTGCCATTCTTTAACCCATTGTAGACATGAACACTATTATTTGTGGTTTAGGTTTAAAATGGGCCTGTATGAAGCTGGATCTGATGGGTCTTTACCATCTTTAGATATTACAACCGCCACCGATTTCTTCCAGGATATTAGTGCTTCTCCTCCTCTTAAAATACCATTAAATAAAGCCTTTCCTGATCTTATCAGTTTTTTCCCGTCCTAGCTTCCAAACTTCCACAGGAATACCATCTTTTCCTGGGGACTTTCCTGTAGATTGGTTATACATCACCATTTTTATCCCATTTCCTCCTTTCCTCTTAGTAATTGAGCCGCATCTACCTCTAACCTTGACATATTTAATTCTTCCTTAAACATTTCCATTTGTAACTTTTCTTGGTTTCCATATTTCTCTGGTTTATATAGACTTTCATAAACTTTCAGAAATATTTCTAGTATCTCTACAAGATTTTTTGTTATCTTGTTTGTTGTACTCGCCCTAAGCTTGGCAACAACCCTTTCTACATTCTTTTGCCTGAGTCATTGTAATAAAAGTTTTGTGCTCTGTAGTTATCAAAAAACAGTTGCTTAACAGCAATCTTTCTAAACTCATGCATATTATCGAGGTAATCCTTTATTTTCTGTTTAGCATTCTGCAGTTGATCCTCTTCTTTGAGATTCCCCCTGTTCTGCAGTATTTTAATCTGTGTTAGTCTAATATTTGTTATTTCTTAACCGTATCTCTTTCTCTGTCTTTTATTTCCACCCTATTTTTATAGGGCCAGAAATCTTAAGACCTACTTTGATTAAAAGAAATTAGAGGCAATGGTCTGGGCTAGCTATATGCCTAGTGAGCCCTATGCCAATGGCTTTCCACTTAGAAAAACAAATGAGCTGGGACAGCAAGAGAAGATCCCTGTCACAGTATTATCTGGCAGAAAACATGAAGCCATAGAGACCCCCGCCGGTCCTTGAAGGGCCTGTAAACATTATTTCCTGTGAGGTTTTTGTTTCTTGTACTCCCAGTACCACATTCCACTTCTTGGAAGCCCTGCTTGTCCTCATCCATCTCATGGCGCTGAACCAACGTAAAATGAAAGTGCCAACTTTCTGCAAAGAATCTGAGGAAGCATCTGTTATATTTTTGAATGGCTATGTGTAGATAGGCATCCTTTAGTTGTGAGGTTACCATATGGGCCCCTGGGTGCAGAAGAGGTCAAGTGGTTTGGAATGTTAATATTACAAACTGAACAGTTGAGCCAATGTTTTCTGCAATGTCTAGCTTCAACCTGTGGGACTATGGATCTGAGTCAGATCCAACACCAGCCAATTCAAAAGTCTTTAGCCTGTTTGGCTCTGTTTCCCTTATCCATAACTCCCCACTTTTCCATCAACTTTCCATGTCTAGTTTGCTGCCATTCATGTCTGCAGCTTCGTCTTTGGTTCTCCTTTAGTTTTTCTTCTAATAAGAGTTAGTGCAGTATTTTTGGCAAGATTTTTTTCTTCCCTTACTTCTGTAAGTTGTTATTGTGCTGTAGTACATTTAGGGTCTTAGATGGATAAGACTTTTAAAAAGTGTTTCCTGCTGGCAAAAGTCATCCTCCCAAGATGTGCACTTAAAATGTGTTTACTGTTTGGGTCCGGGACATCTGAATTCGGAATGCTGCATTTGTGAGACCTTTGGCTGTCAAGCCATCAATGAGTGTAGGCTCAAATTAGTTCTAAAAGGGCTTCTGTCCTTTGACGACTCTGCTTCGGCTGCTTTTTCTGGCTGTAGGGTGCCTTCTTCCCTGTCTTCCAAGACTGGATCAGAGAACGTCCAATAGCGAGACTCCAAGCATGCCAAAAGGGGAGCGCAAGTGGTTTTATTTGGCCTGCACCACTGAACCTTCTCCCTTGGGTTCACAAGATCTGAAGGTGCCCTGACTTTCAGTAGCCCCAGTGCTGACATTGGCCCTGATTTCTCGGAGTTAAATGCCTTTGGCACCCAAATCCAGCAGGGTAGCCTGTCAGGCTCCAAGCATCCTGAGCCCCTTCCTTGGTCCAAGGGGCACATTCAGGTAGGGTGGCTTACCCTTTTTCTCCTCCATGTCTTCTGTCTCTAGAATCTTCTCCATCTCTGCAGTGGTTCAGAGCCTCTCTGGCTTGGAGCTGACACATAGGATCCTCTTCGCATAGACCCTCCACCCATCCTTGGTGGCTTCTTCCATCTGGTCTTTGAGGTCAGTGGATAGCATCAAAACTACTGACATGGAGCAGCTGATGAGGTCCATTTAGCAGGCACAGATGCAGTTAGGTCTTACCTACTCCGGTCCCACTCTCGAACCCTTTGCTCCATCCTTCTGGCTTCCTCCCTCAGCCCCTTGGAATCCAAGGTATTCAGGGCCAGCTGAATTTCCACCCTGCACGTAGGATTCAACGGCTTGGCTGTCTTTGGCTCCATCCTTTTTTTTGGTAGCTGTGACACTGACTTGTTTGGTGCTGGAGCCGTGGTGTCTTAGCTGGTGCTTCTGGATTGGGGTCAGTGACTCCTGCTTCAGAATTTTCACTTGCTCTTGGGGCCTCAGCTTGGACAACTGGGCTCCGATCTCAGTGTCTGGTCTGGGTGCAGCTCCCCCTGGTTTGGGGGCTGTCTTTTGTACTCTCAGATTCTGGGACCCTGTGAATCATAGGTTCATAGGTAGGTACTAGGCTGTTGGTCCTAAGGCCTATACAAGCCTAGCCATAACAATTCCCTGGCTATTGCTTCCCAGAAATATTTACTTTCGTGTATCCCTCTCTAGCAGGGCTACTGATGTGATCCCTGGGGTGAATTTCCTATCACCCATCCAGTCGTCAAGGTTCTTCTTGAAGAGGACCATTGAGGCACTCTGCCTGACATGTATGGGCCGCCTGTTCCAGAGTATAGGGAGTCATTATTCATCGTGATGACAAGGTTAAGATCCCTGAAGCATGTGGCTCGGAGGGATTGGGATTTCTTTAAGTGTAGCATGTCCAACAACTCTGGTTTGACATGGCCTTGTAAGTTAGGCAGAGATCGCTTCTGAGTAGGCGATAGTGACAGTGTAGCTGGAGTTTCTTTACACGCTCAGCATAAGGCATCTGCTTTAGGCCTGTGATTCTTTTTGTGAGGTATTTATGCGGCCTTTCTAGTTGTTGCAGACGTGAGGTACATACCAAATGGGACATTGTATTCTATAATGGGTCTAATGAGCGATGAGTACAGAGGGACAATGACTTCCTTTTTTCTGCATGAAAAGTCTTTAGTGATGAGGTGTGCCATAGAAGGATTTTCTAACTGTTGTTGACTATGTGATTATCAAAGGTGAGACCAATGTCCATCTGTGTCCCTAGGTCAAAAGCCCTACCTTCACCTTGGCTTTTGGTGTTGTAAAGCGAATATTCTCCTCTGGAGAGAAGTTCAGATTTCTCCAGGTGGCACCTCTTCCCAATTTTCATCTGTTTCTCTGGCCAGTCATCAGTCTGCTCCTGGACAGGCTGCGACAGCCAGCCTCTGGTCTACCCCTGTGTCAATTCTTCCTGACTCTCCCCCCTCCGCCCCATCTTTGTCAGAACAGTAGGCTTTGGGGAAGAGAAAGTGCAAGAGGAAACACTTGGATTCCCTGGAGGAGTCTCTTGCTGAGGATACTGATCTCGAGGAAGGCAATGGTTCTCCTAAGTCCCTGTTCGATGACGTCTCTCATCGATTTGTTGGAGCTACTTTGCTAGAGAAGAAGGCGGACTACGAAAGTCCTCCCTCCAGAGGAGTCAGTATTTCTGGAAGCCTTTGGCATAGACCCATTCACACCTTGGGTGGTTCGCCCTCAGAGTGCCTTTATAGACCTGCTATCCCAGAAGGTGTAGAAGAAACCTTTTAAAGTCAAGCCCTTTCCTAGAAAGCTGGATACGTTTCTTGTCCCTTCCAAAAGACATGCCTCTGTGGAGTAAGGGTCTGGGTATCGATGCCATTGCAGTGGTGGCAGCCACCAAGAAGGAAATTTCAGAGGAGAGCTCCTCTATTTGCCACCCAAGCAGGGAGTGTTAGGCGCTGGATCGATTAGGGAAGCATTCCTGTGCCTCATCCGCTTTTGAAGCGTCAAGTACACATAAGGTACAGCAGTCTCCTGATACTCAGAAAAAGCTGGAAACTCAGTTGCCCACCTTGATTTCCTTCCCCAGCGTTTCAGTGAGATTCATCTCGAACACGGCAGACTGAGCATCTTGAGCGGCAGGCTTCAGAATTGCCATGCAGAGCCACACCTAGATGCATTTTTATAACTTGGTAGCCTTCATCATTGCTCCTTTTGATGTTTCCTCCTTGTTTGGACACAAGGTTAAGGACATTCTGAGGAGGAGCAAACAAGATGGGAAGACTCTATCCACCTTGGGAGTATGCTTGTTTACCCCCCAACAGAACTTTTCTAGGAATCAAAAGGGGGGTAACCACCTTTTTTTCAGAAAGTTGCAGTTCTCTTTCCAGGGTCTATGTCAGAAGCACGAAAAGGCTTCTGAGTGAATACAGAAACAGTAACACATATTCATCGAATCACATTTAAGCAATTCAATGAATATGTCCTAGGGCAAGGAGATAGTTGGCCAACTTCATGGAGTTGCCTTTTCCTTCCCTATAGTGCGATCTTGGAGTTGATATATTTAGTTAGGAGGGGTGTGGGGGGCACAGCCCCCCACCTGTTTATGGTGTTAAATTATTATTTTTTAGCAAATGACAGCGTATGTTTTTTCCCTAGGGAAAATTTGATTACATGGCTATTTGCTATTTTTAGGTTTCGTGCATGTGTGTCTACTTTTATGTAGTCGCACATATGCAGTTTTTCGGCTTTCTAATATAGACCCTTCTTTCCAAGATGCTCTTCTGGAGGATTTCTCCTGAGAGGGGAGATTCATAACAGACACAGCCTGAGAGGTAGAGGTGGTCTACAGAATCAGAGCTTTCGTGGGTTTTTTTCCAATGGGCCCTTTCAGCAGTCTTGAAGTGTTGCTGCTGTTCTCTGTAGGTTGTCAGGGGTTGTGTGGCTGTCCACCCTAAGCAGCGGCAGAGATTCAAAAGCTGCTCATGATTTGAGTCATTCAGGAGGTCCTATCGGACTATATAGGATCCCGGGTCTTTTCCAGGTTAATTTTACTTCCAAAGAAAACAAAGGACCTCCGACCAATTTTGGATTTAAGCAAGCTGAACTAGTTCTTCAGAAAGACCCATTTCCAGATGATCACAGTAGAGTCCATCTTACCTCCTCTGAAGAAGGATGATCGGATGTGCTCAGTAGACCTCAAGGACTTTTACCCATCACATCAAGGTAGACCATCACTCCCAGGTTTCTTCTCTTCCAGCTAGTGGCCAGTCATGGTCCCTGCCAATTGGTCTTACCACAGCCCCCTGGGTGTTTACCAAGTATATGGCAGTGGTTGCAGCCTGGCTCCTGCTGCAGAGTTTTCAGGTTTTGCTGTACCTGTAAAATTGGCTCCTCACCGCACCCACAAAGGCATAGTTGATCTTAGCCTGGGACTGCTTACTTAATCTGTGTGACAGCTTAGGCATTACAATCAACCATCTGATACTGAGCCTTCAGCCTGTACAAGTTCTAAAGTTCATATGGTGACATTTAGATGCAATCCATCTAATCGCCAGGCTCCCGAGCTCCAGAGTTTTCAGCCTTCAGGTTCAGACCCTGCCTGTGCTTGCAATGTCAAAACCACCAGCACACATACTTATGAAGCTTCTGGGTCATATAGCAGCATCAGTAGGGCTAGTTCTTAGCCAGATATCACATGAGGGCTGTACAGTGGACACTGGATGTTCCTTGGTCCTTCCTGACTTCTCCTTTGGATTTCTCTGTATGGTTAACGAAAGTGTGTCACAAGCAGATTTGCTGGTGGTTACATTCTGCCTTGGTACCCAGAAGGTGACTATTTGTCATTTCTTCTCCCTCAGCCACGGTCTCCATGGACAACTCCCGGTCTTCTGCAAAGGTTTGTATTCACATCAGTGTTCTGGAGATGAGAGCAGTCCTTCTTGCATTGTAGGCTTTTCAGGACACTTCCCATGGGTGCGATTGTGATACAGATGGACATTGTGTTGGTCATTTGGTATCTCTACAGATGGGAGACACATGGTTACCCTCTTTGTCAGGGGGCTTTGAGTGTTTAGCAATGGGCAATTTCCTCTGCAGTTTCTGGTAGCAGCACACCACATCCTGGGGAAGTCCAACATTCTAGTAAACAGCCTCAGCAGGAACATTTTGTTACCTCATGAGTGGTCCCTAAATCCGACAGTGGCAGCTCGGATTTTTTGACATTGAGGCACTCCATTTTGCAGCCTCTTTGCCTCCCAGTCCAACACCAGGTACAGCAGCTTATTCCTCCATTATTCCTCCTCCGGGTCAGTCACCCAGGGAACCTGCAGTGCCTACTTGGCCCTGGAACTTTTTTATGTTTATTCTCCAGTTTCTTTGATAGTAAAGTTTCTACAGAAAGCAGCTGCTGTAGACTTATAGTGATCGTCATTGCCCCCCTTTGGCCTTGGGTGTGGTTTCATTTCATTTGGTCTCTTCTGAGATTACCTACCTTGGGTACTGGATCCCCTTCCAGATTTCATTTCTTATCCAGCAGGACTGGACCACCCCAGTCTTCAGTCCCTCAAGTTGACCGCATGATTCGTCCAGTTTCCTCGATGGCCAGAAGTCCCAAGCTTTTGCAGTCAGTTCATATATTGTCCTGTTCTGAGAAGGAATCCAGTAGAAATGTATATTCCAGTAAGTGGAGAAGGTTTGTTCTGTGGGCAGAGGCTCTGGGATTAGACCCTTTCTCTGCCCCTTTGGAGTCCCTTTTGGATTTTCTGGTTGAGTGGTTTAGTTCAGGTTCTAGCTTTTTTTCGCTATCATAGTGCAATTAGTGGCAATTTCTAACTTTCACAATGGTAGGGGTGGGGTGCCTTTGGCTTCTCTCATGATCTTCAAGGCATTTCTGAAAGGTTCTTTTCTACTTTGCCCCCCACTAGAGAATCCTGTCCTGTCACTCACTGGCCCTCCATTTGAACCTTCATCCTCTTTGGATTTGAAGCTTTTGTTTTGGAAAACTTTGTGTTCTGTGGTAGTTACCTCTGCAAGAAGGGTTTCAGAGTTGCAAGCACTTGATTCTTCACCCCCTTATTTGGAGACCCATAAAAACAGGGGTTTCTCTTTGTATGAACCCTTTCTTATTGCCTAAGGTAGCTTACTAGAGCAACCTTAATAGTTCCATTAATCTTCCTGTTTTTTTTCCCCAGTTTTTCCAACAAAGGCAAATATATGTTTTATTGTCTGTGTGGATGTACATTGGCAACTGAGATTCTGTCTTGACTGTACTGAGCCTTTCAGGATATCAAGTCAGTTGTTTGACTTATTTTCAAAATCCAGGCTGGGCTCTCCTGTGTCTAAAGTAACTGTATCTAAGTGGCTGTCAGATTGTATTTTCTTTGCATATTCTTTGAAATGCAAGACTTTTCCACACAAGCCTAAAGGCTATTCTGCAAGGGCTATGGCTAATTTTATAGCTTTCTTTTCTCGAGTATCAGTGGATGAGATTTGTGCAGCTGCTACTTGACTGGGTCACTACACCTTTGTTCATAGGTTCATAGGTATGTACTAGGCTATCGGTCCTGGGGCCTATATAAGACTAGCCAGAAAGGTTCCCTGGCTTTCCCCACCCAAGAAAATTATTTTCCTGTGCCCCTGAAAATGTTGCGGTACCACCATACATTTCTCTGCCAAGTCTTGAACCCAGGACCCTGTGCATTATAGTCAAAGCAACATGCCACTATGCCAAGTCAGCAAGTGTCAAATAATGTGTCGCATTATACACTGGATACTCAGTCTGGAGCTAGGGCTTCCTTTTGCTGCACTGTGCTGTGGAATATCCTTCCTTTGTTCCTCCCCAGGATTTTCTCATAGCTGGGGACTCTGTCCCACAAGTTGAAGTTAGATGGAGTAGACAACATCAGATATGAACGTTATGTACTTACCGTAACGATAGATCTGTGTTGTCTGTCTCCATGTGGTTCAACTTTCCCGCCCTCCTGCCTTACTGCTGATGAGCGAGTCTTTCCTTCTCTGATAACTAGACATTGGAGGTCATTTATTTCACCCTTTGGAGTCTTGCATTCCTCTTGGTTGTCATATTCCAAAGTTGTGGGAGATGCATTAACAATTGTATGCATTTTATTATGGTTTCTCTAATGGGGCAAACTCAGTCTGGGGGAGATGATGGAGGAGTTATAAGTAAGACTGAGGGAGCCAAACAGGCTAAAGACTTTCGAATTGGCTGGTGTCAGATTCAAAGTGCCATAGATAGACCCTGAGACCAACAACACGGATCTATAATTATGGTGAGTACAAAACTTTCCTTTCTAGGGCCAGAGCAGGATTTGCCAGAGCTATTCTGCAGGGCATCCTGAAGAGTAGTCACTTATTTTTATCCATTACCCACTCGGCATAAAGCTGTGAGAATTGTAATAGTGGTCGAATAAAGAACACAATACAATTGTGTGCTGAAGTTACAGATAACAGTAGATTTTCAAGTAGATCACTGTTGCAATCCTCTGTCCCTTATACATACTCCTCTAAAGAGGTTCTTGTAAACCTCCCTGTGATGCCTGGGATGTAGCCCCCCTTTCCTTTTGTCCCCCTTATCTTATGCCCTCCTCACCCCCTATGTTTTAGGTCTAGAGGTGACTGCTTTAGGATAAGGAATGAAGAGCATTCAGGCCTGCTTTTGCCTAACTGTTTCTATCTGAACCCAGGCAATGTTATTTCGGCCCTAGGGGTCTCCCTACCTTTTATTCTTTGATCTGGAGGTACTTACCTAGGGGCTTGCCTTGAGGTTGGTTCTTCTTAGGGGCATGGAAGCTCTAAAATGACAGGGGCATATGCCTTCCTTATATCAGCATACGCAGGTGTGAGCAGGGGCATATCTGTTCCCTTGTGGTCTGTAATTGACAGCATGGGAACAATTTCCCCCAGGATGCAAACCACATGTGATTTGGTGATACCTTGAACCTTTTGTGGTAGCTCTTCAGGTGAGACATCAATCAAGTATTGGAATAGAAAAAAAGATACTTTGGGCACTTTAACATGAATGAGCCCACATTCTTGGTGGTGCCTCTGTGCTCCAGTCATTTGAGAATGCTTTTAACTTCAAGAACTTTGGTTTGGACTGTCAGCTGTTGTCATTGAAAAAAATCTGCAAGTATTGCAGGGTTGGTTTGTGCTCAATAACAGAGCTGCTTAACTGGCTGTGAATGATTCTACAGCCATCAGAACATACAAAGCTGATATAAGTATACTTTTTTGCATTTAGGTTCATAGGTGTGTACTAGGCTAATGGCCCTGGAGCCTTTACAAGCCTAGCCCATAGGATTACCCTGACATCGTGCCACCCAACCTTAGTTCCTAGTGCCTCTGTCGAGTAGAGCCACTGGAGTTATCCTCGGGGTGAATTTTCTATTTCCCATCTTGAAGAGGGCCAATGAGATGCTCTGCTTGACATGTATGGGAAAGTCTATTCCATAGCATGGGCAGTCTCTGGGTTATGAACCTGTCCCTCCAGCATGTTCTGTTGATTGTTGTAATGAGGTTGAGGTCTCTGGAGCATGTGGGTCGGAGGGATTGGGATTTCTTTAGATGTAGCATTTCTAACAGAGCCAGGTCAGACATGGCTTTGTAAGTCAAGCAGAGATCACCTCTAAGTAGGCGATATGAGACAGAGAATACTTGGAGTTTTTTGAGTCTGTCCATATATGGCAAGTGTTTAAGGCCTAGGATCCTCTTTGTGAGGTACTTTTGTGGCCTCTCCAGTTGTTGCAGGTGTCTAGTGAGGTACATGCCAAATGGGGCATTGTACTCGATGATTGGCCTAATGAGGGAAGAGTAGAGGGAGACAATGACCTCTTTCTTCCTGGATGCAAAACCCTTGTTAATGAGATATGCCACATAGAAGGGCTTTTTGACCACAGTGGAAACGTGGTGGTCAAAAGAGGTTGCTGTCAACCTGTGTTCCCAGATCTCTTATAACGCCTTATGTGTTCAGTGGACTACCATCAATGTGGTAATTCAAGGGAACCGGGTTTTTCCCAAAGGGGATGAAGACGCATGTTTTGGCTTTGAGCTTAAGGCCGTGGTTTTCACACCAGTCGTTGGTCTCATTGAGACCTTTCTGTAGGATGTCAACATCACTTGGGTTGTTAATAATAGCTCCCAACTTGCAATCATCTGCGAACTTTGTCAGCCAGAGTCCCTTCATGTTGGCCTGGACTTCAGAGAAGTAGATACCAAACAGGAGAGGACCCAGGACCGAACCCTATGGGACTCCACTCATGACTGGTCGGCAGTCTGACTTGGAGTCGGCTACTTTCACACTGTGGGTTCTATCTGTGAACCAGTTTGCAGCCCACCTATTGATATAGGTGTCGATGCCTATCTTAGTAAGTTTTTCTATGATTCCTGAGTAGTGGAATGGTATCAAAGGCCTTGGCCAGATTGAGGTAGGATGAACCACCTTACATTCATCCACAGCTCTGGTGACTGAGTCAAAGAAGTCGACCAAGTTGAGCAGGCATGATCTACCCTTCACAAAATCAAACTGTGTAGGATCCAGAGTTTGGAGATTCCATAGCTTTGCATATCAGACTCGCCAGGCTAATGGGGCGATAGTTCTCTGGGTCTGTAGTCCTCTCCTCCTTTGTGAAGAGGGATGACTGTAGCAGTGCGCCATTCGGTAGGGACTAAGCCTGAGGCAAGGCTATGATTGAACAGGGCACACAGGTGAGGTGCTAGTTCACTCTGTAGTTCATGTAGAACACAGCCAGGGATACTGTCAGGTCTCATAGAAGCTGTATTCTTGGCTTCGGACAGTACTGTTTTAACCTGTGCAGCAGTAATACTGGATGCCTGGCAATCTGCTGGTATTGTGATTGGTCCTTTTGGGGGGGGGGGGGTAAAGTTAGCACTGAATCTGGCCGCCAGTATAATTACAATATCAGTTGGCTCGGTATAGGAGGTACAATTGTGCAGTAGCTCAGAGCAAATCTGAGTATTGCCATGGAGATTCTTTACATAACTATAGAAGGCCTTGTGGTTGTATTTACTATCTGCTGCAATTCTGTTTTCATAGCTAGCTTTAGAGGATTTGATGAGTTTGTTCCATTTCAGTGATAGTTAACAAAACTGTACTGCATTTATTTATTTGTTTGATTGAATATTGGTGGTCGGTCGCTCTCTCTCTCTGCAGTTTGTTGTTCCTACTGTCTCACCCAAGTATTGTTGTATTCTTAAACTTGGTGGCTTTGGAATTGCCCGCCCCTGCTGTAAATTTCTCTTTGGACACTCCTGCTAGCCCCATCTCATTTGCTCACTCAACTGAGTATGGTAAGATCATTTGGGAAGGAATAGTCACCCCCTTGCTTCTTTGATTTTGGACACTCCTACCAGTCTCATCTCATCAGCTGTGTCTACTGTGTACAGAGAGAGCTTTTGAGAAGGCCAACCCCCTTAGTTTCTTAATCTTGAATTTTCTTCTGTTTCCTCCCTCTCCACTTTAAAAAAATATATATATTTACACTTTATTCAGCTGCTCTTAGTTTGACTGTGTTCTACCTACTTTGTTACCTTATTTTGCTTTGCAGTGTGCTTTTAAGTGTTCAAGTGCTCTTATTCTGCATTTATTATTGTTTGTTAGTAGCCTGATTAAATTTGTCTGCTGTTCTAAACATCTTAGTTTTGGTTTTAGCACTTGTGCTTCAGGCCAGTTATTTTATATTTTAGAAGGGTTTTGTTCACTCTTGTGAACAAACCCTTATCAAAACCCTCTCTCTGTAAGTCCGCCAAGTATTCAGAACACTGTGGATAATTCCCATCAGTTTCTCCTGCCAGCCTGGTCGACATATGCATACTGAGACAATGCAGCAACTGCCTCATGTTCACTGACAGCCCTCTTCTCCTAGCACATAATTCTTCTACTTGTGAGAAATGCATCTACATCAGTAACCTGGAATCCATGCTGTCTTGCGCCGCAGTCAGTACTCCTGACAAAGAGGAGATTGCCAGCACAAACACCACACCACCCACATCACATAGCCAAGCACAACACATACCCACCTATGCAGGGGTCCCCAATAAAAAACTTGCATAAGCAACAGAGACCCCCAAAACACACTCACAAACATTCCACACACAGCACCAAGCACATCACACACAGCAGACAACACACCGATGTCTCACAAAAACAGCCCACAAGACATAACAGTAAACCAAACAATACTAGTCATTGGCGACTGAGTTGTGAAGACGCACCAATGTCCCCCTCACCAGGCTCGACAAGGAGAAGGTCATGGTCAGTTGTCTGTCAGGTGCCAGAATCCACCACATCTTAAGTCTCTGCACAACAGGTACAAGTATGACTCTGTCATTGTCCATGTTGGTGTGAATAACTTGAGACGTACCTCCCTGGACTATATGAAGAGAGACATGATTGAGCTCATGATTGAGCTCTCAGAGTGTGTCCCAGGCAGGTATGACCCTAGCCCTAAGCAGCATCCCACCTTCACCAAAAATAACACAATACCAACAAAAAATAATTGACTTCAACAATTGGCTTAATTTCTGGTGTCTTTACAAGGCCATCTAGTATCTTGTCTGCCTGGGAAGACATGGTTGACAGGCCTCGATGCTTTGCCAGAGATGGCCTCCACTTGTCACCCCTAGGGTTCCGGACCCAGGCCAATCCTCTTGCCTCCCCTTTTGTGCCTTTTTTAGGCAATGTCCCACAAACAAATCTTCCAGCATAAAAGATCTGTCAAAAAGCAAATTGAAGGCTATGCTGCTTAATGCTAGTTCTCACTGGAGGCTCTCCTCGCACTGGAAGATGCCGACATCTGTCCAGTCATGGAAACTTGGGTCAAGGCTATGGAGATCACCCCTGCCTTACCAGGCTATACCTCATTATACACATTCCAACCCCAAAATGAAGTAGAGAAGACTTAGGGTGGTGGAGTCCCTTATCTTCATTAAGGACGGACACACCTCTAGACTGGTTTGCCAACATGACACACTGGAATTACTGCAGTTGTAACTGACAGTTGGCAAGACACACCCATCCAAGTTATAGCCAGCTATAGACCCCCTCAATGACTCAAGACACCCACTCCTCCTACCTGGACCTACATGCCTCCATCAAGGTACTCCCTAACACTCTGATCCTTGGTGACTTCAACTGCCCCACCATAGACTGGGTGAAGTATTCCTGCACTAATGTTGTTGTGCCTTTCGGCTTTTCCCGGTTATGGGTCGCCACAGCGGAACTCCGGACCGCTAATGATTGGCAGTAGATTTTTACATGCCGAGTTGCCGGCCCTGATGCACAACCTTCAACGAAGGTACGCCCATTCACGCATGTCTCCACCCAGAAGACGCTGTAGATGAGAATCGAACAGGACAATGTGTTACTGTGAGGCGACAACGCTACCGCAGCACCACCACTGCAGTATCTATTCCTGCACTAATATGCTCACCAAAAGATTCCTTGACTTCATCAATTCCAACGCACTAGACCAGCTCGTCTCATCCCCCACAAGAGGGGAGATAATATTCTAGACTTGGTTCTCACCAACATAGGTGACTACTGCACCACTGCCTTAGTATGTTCTTCCCTGGCGAAATCAGATAATCGGTCTGTCTCTTTCGAAGTTTCTATCCCACCCAACTCCCCCCCCCCCAACCGTTACCAGGCTAAAAAACTTCTCAAAAGCGGACTACAATCTCCTAAGGGAAGGTATCAGTAACTCCACACCACTGTCCCCTTCAGAGAATGCAAACAACTATCCTGAACAGTATGCCAGTGCAGTATACAAGCACCTGTACAACTGTATGAACTTGAGCCATACCCAACAGAACTAAAATCTGCTCCTCAAGGAAACGCAAATTTGTCTGGTGGACATCTTCTATCAACAGGCTTTACAACAAAAGGAAGAAACTGTTATCCAAGGGTAAAAAGGAGCAAATTCCAAAAATGGAAAAACTCCCTCCTCAGCCTCAACAAGCAAATTGGAACCAAAGCCAATTATGAATTGAAACTAGCATTTTAAATAAAGGGAAACCACAAAGCCTTCTTCAGTTACTTCAGGAACCTCCATGGCAAAGTCCAGGTTTATTCTGAATTAGTACTTAATGGTACCACTTACACTAATCGTGTTGACTTAGCCAACCTGCTAGCAGATAGGTTCAGTGCAAACTTCACCCCTATGCACCTCACCCAGGCCCATTCAGCATCCCTAATACTTGTCCCGCACCTCCCATCTCCGTAGAACAAATGTTAAGGGCCCTACCCGAGGCGAAGGACACAGCTTTCATGGGACCTGATTGTATCCCAGGCTGTATTCTGCAATATGTCTAGCAACAACTAGCTTTGCCGTTGAGCACCCTATTCATCCACAGCTTAATTACAGGCTTCATTCCAGCAGAATGGAGAATTGCCATTGTCATCCCCTTGCACAAAGATGGTGCCACTACTGACCCTGGGAACTATCGCCCTATTAGCTTGACAAGTCTTATCTGTAAAGCCATGGAGCGTATTATTATGGATCTCATAAACAAGAACATAGGCAATCGCCAAGCACTTAACCCCACCCTGTTCGGATTCGTCAAGGGCAAATCTTGCTTGTTGAACCTGGTTGACTTCTTTGAAACTGTCACTAAGGCTCTGGATGAGGGAAGGTCAGTACATACAGCTTACCTTGACTTGACCAATGCCTTTGACAAAATCCCCTACTCAGGCATCATCGAAAAGCTAACACAACTTGGAGTAAATCCCTATCTCATCAGGTGGGTGGCCAGCTGGCTCATCGATAAGACCCATAAGGTCAAAATAGGTGCCTCGACCTCCGACAGCAGTCCTGTCACTAGTGGTGTTCCCCAGGGATCTGTCCTGGGACCCCTGCTGTTTGGCATCTACTTCTCAGAGGTCCAGGCAAAGACAAAAGGCCTGTGGCTGACTAGGTTTGCAGATGACTGTCAGTTGGGTGTTGTCAGCGACTCCCCAAATGTTAACATGCTGCAAGAGGGTCTCACAGCAGCAAATGACTGGTGCCAAAGTCATGACCTTAAGTTAAACGCAAAAAAAGTATCATACCATTTGGCAAATATGCAGCCCCTACTGATTACCACATCAACAGCAACCCCCTAAGCACATATGTGGTTAGAGACCTGGGTGTTCAGGTCGACAACAGTCTCACATTTGACTATTATGTAGTGTCAGTGGTCAGAAAAGCCTTTTACTTGGTTCATCTCATAAATAAAGGAATTTTGCATCCAGAAAAAAAAGGAGGTTATTACCTCTGTGTACTTCTCTCTCATTAGGCCAACAGTTGAGTATAACACCCCTTTTGGTATGTACCTTTCCAAGCACCTGCACTGACTGGAAAGGCCACAGAAATATCTCACGAGATAATCCATGGCCTCCAATACCTGTCCTTTGTGGACAGGCTCAAGTCACTATCACTCTACTCAGCATCGTACAGATTGCTCAGAGGTGATCTGTGTCTCGCCTACAAGGCAGTATCGGACCCTGCCCTACTAGAGATGCTCCATATCCGCAAGTCTAACTCCTTGTGCATTACCCGTTCAAAAGGCCTAAGTCCTAATATGCAACATCAGCAAAACCTGCTGGAGAGAGACGTTTGTCTCTGTGGAGTAGACTTCCCATACATGTCAAACAGAGTGCTTTGCTGACCCTCTTCAAGCTCAACCTTGATGAGTAGATGGGAAACTACAGAGTTGTCCCAGGGGCTCCACCTGTGTCCCTCATTGACAGGGGTGACAAGTGCTGACTGAGGTTTCTTTTTTGTGGATAAACTCTTGGCCAGGCTTGTAAGGGCGCCAGGGCCATTAACTCCTATGAAGTACTCGAAGATAAAAAGTACAGGAGACAGAGCTATAGTTTCACTGGAGGCCAGATGTGGTTGTAAGCTTGTGCTAGCTTAGTACTGTTTGAAATGGTAAGGAAAGCAGGGTCATAACCATTGTGATAAGAAGGTATATATTGTTTCCACCTGGTTATTTAGAACAACTAATTGCCAGATACATAGGAGGAAATGTTATAATGAATGCCTCAAACAAATTGAAGATAAGCTTTTGGGTGTCCCATATGAAACTAATTGGGCCAAACTGCCTTTAGAGTGGGCAAACATGTTAATTGTCGTGATACATAGGATGGCGAGTGGGCAGATGTGTTAATTGTTGTGATACACGGATGCCGAGTGGGCAGACGTGTTATTAATTGTCATGATACATGGGATGCCTGCAGCAGAGCAGCAGCTACTGCAGGTATAATCTGAAGGCACGTGCGAGTTGCGCTGTAGTCTGTGACTGAGTATGTTAAGGGCAGCTTTTGGATACCCTCTTGAGTAAGGATGCCCCCCCCCCCGATATGTATAAAGGATTAATGGAGAAAGTTAAAACAGCCGAGTCAATGACTCATCTTTTTGCACTCTCCCATTCCAAGACGAAGCATAAACTAGCTAGCTAGGCAGTGAACGTTTCTAATGAGGGCATATCAGTTTAAATAGAACAAAGAGTTTGAAAAGAAACAGACATGGAGAAGCAGTAGAGGAAGGCAAGTAAGATGGGGGAGGGATAAGAAATCCCATCATTCTGAGTAATTCCACCCTTTTGGGGTATACCTCTAGTGCCTCAAGACTGGGTGTACCTAGATTTGGACATGCTGTGGCACTCGATTGCCCAAAGTGCAGTAAAGAAGGCCCATTGAGAGGAGTGTCAGGGATTTTTCTCCATACTTTGTTTCCAAAAAGGATAGATCCTAGGTACCCAGTCTGGACTTTCGTGGCTATATTCCTGAAGATAGAGAATTTAAGATGCTCACTTTACAGTCCTTTCATCTGTAACTATTGTCAACACCTTCCTAGATCTCCTGGATATAACGGATGCCTGTCTACACATTGCAACCTACAGAGACCTTGGGTAGAACCTGAGGTTTAAGATAGCTGAGAATTATCACCACTTTACTACTCTGCCGTCTGGCTTGTCCCTGTCACCACAGGTGTTCACCATGGTGTGGCTGCCATTTTTGTTTCTGAGGACATGAGTTCTCTGCATTCTCTCACGTGAACTTTTGTATTCATTTCGTTTTGCCAGAGAGTGAGCAGTACCTGTTCATGGACATGGATTGCAGTGACCGTCTCCTCCTGTAATATCTTCTGTTATGATGACATACTCCTGCAATAGCATTTTCTATCTTGTGGCTTTGTCTTCCACATAATGTGCTTCATTGACTTCTCAGAGGTAGGTACCTCATCTGCTTATTAGGGCAACTCTTGGTGGACTTTGTCACGATGATCCTTTGGGCCTCTGATGCTTCTTACCCTGGCAGCCTGTCCTAGTCTGCAGCCATGGATTCTGGTTTGCTGTAGTGCAGATCCTTGATACTCTGCCTTCAGGGTGGGCTGGGTGTGGTTTTCACATTCCTTCCACCCAGGTAGTTGCACTGCTTGTGTTTCTACCCAGCCTTTGGGACCATTTGTGAGGGTTGTAGCATTTCTCCCCGGGCCTCCATTGAAAACAGGATCTATGGAACCTAGTCGGACTTTCCCAGTCAACAAATGTTAAATAAATTAAGAATGTCCCTGAAAATGGATAGCATACCTTTAGATGTAAGCAGTGCGATCCAGTTACAGTGGAATGATTATGTCCCTGAACCTGGATAGCATACCGTTAGATGTAAGCAGTGTGATCCAGTTACAGTGGAATGATTACGTCCCTGAACCTGGATAGCATACCTTTAGATGTAAGCAGTATGATCCAGTTACAGTGGAATGATTACGTCCCTGAACCTGGATAGCATACCTTTAGATGTAAGCAGTGTGATCCAGTTACAGTGGAATGATTACGTCCCTGAACCTGGATAGCTTACCTTTAGATGTAAGCAGTGTGATCCAGTTACAGTGGAATGATTACGTCCCTGAACCTGGATCGCATACCTTTAGATGTAAGCAGTGTGATCCAGTTACAGTGGAATGATTACGTCCCTGGACCTGGATCGCATACCTTTAGATGTAAGCAGTGTGATCCAGTTACAGTGGAATGATTACGTCCCTGAACCTGGATAGCATACCTTTAGATGTAAGCAGTGTGATGATAAAGGACTTCCTTACAACACTGTATACATGCTAATGAAAAGACTGTTGTCAGCAGAGGTTCCTAAATCCCTGACTACAGGAACAACTTCCAGGGTTGTGTTGTCACTGTGATAGTTGCAAGGTAAGCCATGCTTTAGTCATGGTTTTGATATCGGCTATTTTTATTGTAGAAGGCTTGCTTGGTAGATTTTGGTGTCCTTTGGCACCAAGATTACAGTTGTCTGCAAACGTGGCCAGCCGTAGCATTTGCTTTGACCTCCAACAAGTAAATGTCAGAGAGTAATGGATGAGAGACTGAACCCTGGGGTACACTGCTTGTGGCAGGTTTCTTCCGGAGGTAGAAATGCTCTCTGTAATTTCATGGCTTCTATTTGTGAGCCATTTTGCTTTCCAACAAGTTACATAGGGATGTACATTTAGCTGTGAGAGTTTATCTACAGTACCCAAGTGTGGGATGGTGTTGAATGTCTTTGCAAGTTTTAGACGTGGTTTGTAAATTTGCCCTCATCCATTTGACTTTCTGACTAAGATGATTTCTGAAGGTTTGGCCTTATAATAGGTAGCATGTAACAGTCTCTTTGTTTCTGAGACATTACTGTTTGTGATGCATCTTTATAAAGTTTTTTGCTCTGCATGATGTCTAACTAAAATGTTTACCGTACACGCAGCATGAATGGTGCTCTGGCCTTCGTGGACTCTTCAGATTGCACCATGATGAACTTTGCTGAACATTACATGGCCTCTGATGTAGAGTGGGATCCTACTGGCCGATATGTTGTCACATCAGTCTCTTGGTGGAGTCACAAGGTACAGTTAAATTTGAATTTTGACAATTATATTTTTTATTATTAATTTACTTCATTTTGACCTGTTGATCAGTCATCCTGATAGTACTTCTACCTGTTGACCCGGGTCTATATTATTATTGTTGACAGCTCAAAATGTTGACCCTGACTTGTTCGACACCAAAATGTCAAACTACAAAATTAGTGAAGGGCCAAATCACCGATTTCTTTCCAATGGAAAGAAATCAGTTGGCCAAACACCAACGAAGTGGGGGGCTTCCATTGGAAAGAAATCGGTGATTTGGCAGTTCACTAATTTTGTAGTTCGACATTTTGGTGTCGAACAAGTCAGAGTCGACATTTTGAGCTGTCGACTATATAATATAGACCCCGTCGACCCAACAGTTTTTGGTAAGTTCATGTCTTCCACCATGCAGTACTCGTATGGATACAATCAGCTGTAGTTGGAGGGTAACTGAATTCATTGTTTTTACACTTAGAGTTACAGTCTCTTTTAACAGACTGCCTGAGTGGGTGGTTAGTTGCAACAGACTTTATGACCTCATTATATAATGTAATGTGAATGTTCACCAGCTGTAAGAAGTAGCTACAAGCAAGTGAGTAACTTATTGAAGGTAGGCAGTCTCTAGTTAGATCTGTAAAGTGTTTTCCACAAGTCATAGTTCTCCTTTAACTCATTCACTCTGGAGCAACTTAGAAAAAGCTGCCTGCTTAATTCTACCATAGGAACAACAGTGCAGCCTGAGCTCATTTTCAGAAAATCCATTTGTAATACCATGCAGAAAACAAATGTTCATAACTCTTAACTATAACAGCTAGACTAAACATGTAAATGCGAAAGTTGTTCAGCAGGCACTGACCTTTCCAGCAGTGTAAATGTTGATGGTGCGTATCAGTCATTATTAAATATTTGGCAAGGAATGCTGATATTGTGCATATTTTTTTATCTTTTTGGAAAAGCAAAGCACAGTATCTTGGTCGATGTACCATGCAGACCCATAGAATTTGTATTTTAATTTGTTTGTATGAATGTCAGCTTTAAAGTGATACCTTAACCATTACTGTGTGATGTTCCTTTACGGAGATGTTCACAAAAATATGATTAATATAATATTTCTCATAACTGATAAACAGAGTAATATCTCATCACCTGTAACAGACAGAGGCTACGTATCAAGTTGCATGGTTCAATGTCAGCTTCAGAATGATTCATCATTTGTGTCATCACCATGCTCCCTTGCAAAGATATGGGCATAATAATGAGAAGTATTAGAAATGTATAATTTTCATAATCCTACAAGGCTAAACAAACTGATATCTGTACGTGTGTACATTGCACAGACACAGTTCTATTATCATGTTGTAAGGAGTCACACTGTCTTCAAAATGAGGTATTGCTTCACACACTGACATGCTCCCTTGCAAAGTTATTTACTAAAATATGAAACAAATCATAATTTCCATAACCTAAGTCTGAAGTAAACTCCGATATCTGCACATGTGTACAACATACAGGCACAGTTCTTTTACCATGTTGGAACCGTCAGTACTGTCTTCAAAATGAAGAATTACTTAACACATTCAGATGCTCCCTTGCAAAGTTATTTTCCAAAATATGAAAAAAATCATAATTTTCATAAACTGAGTCCTAAAAAATAGATACATGTACATGTGTACAACATTCAGACCCAGTTGTTTTACCATGTAGACACATGCGATTGTAAATACACACATTCTTGGTGTAGCCAACATACTGCTGAATGGGTACATGTAAAGAGAAAAAGCAAGGTAAGGACCGCCACTCCACTAATGAACCCAGGACAGGCATGGGACTTGGCAGGCAAGGCCATCTGATCTGTCCGATAGCTGTGCTGGCTACCCACTCAGACAGCTGATACCACTACAGTCTCACAACCTCCTTCAGTGTCCGCAGTCTAACTTACCTTTGCCTTTTCTCTCTACATGTGTGCATTCAGCCATGGACCTAAGGGCTCAAGTTCTGTATTACTAAGCCCTTCCTGTCTCTAAACTCTACACATGCCTGATAAAAGCAGAATAAAAAAGTATTGCTGGATGGTTGCTAACCTATTAGATTGTACATGGTAGCACTGTCCTAAAACAGTTGTTCTTTCTCAACATCTTCACCAGCTCCATACCACAATTATTTGCCAAACTCAGAAAATATATTTTACACCGCACATTTCGTAATAGCAACCAAAAACAACAAAAATAGTCTTCTCCACTAATGCCAGGAAAACACGGACATGACATCTAGCGCTTTCATTCACTATGTATATATATATATATATATATATATATATATATATATATATATATATATATTTTTTTTACATATATTCTTTTATATTAGAATGAGTTATGTGGTTCAATGACATCATTTGACATGTGACAAGTACATTTATTATAAATTGTGTGAGAGGGTGGAGTTCAATGTTTTCTGAGGAAGTTCACAAGTAATAAAGTGAATGAAAGCGCTAGTTGTCGTGTCCGTGTTTTCCTAGCATTAGTGGAGAAGGATATTTTCGTTGTTTTTGGTTGCTGTATTAAGTTTTCCCTAAGTGTTGTTTGGATTGTGGTCTTGTTTATAGGTTCATAGGTTGGTACTGGGCTATCTGCCCAAAGGCATATATTAGCCCAGCCATGTTGTGCGGTATTCACCGCCCCCTTTAGTAGTTCCCTAGACCCTTGTACTAGCAGCTAGTACCCTTGGCTCCTATCTAATAGTGCTGTTGGTGTGATCCCCGGTGTGAACTTTCTGTTACCCATCCACTCATCAAGGTTCCTCTTGAAGAGTGATAATGAGGGGCTCTTTCTTATGTAGATCGGGACCCTGTTCCATAGTAAGGGAAGTCTCTGCGAAGGGAATCTATCCCTCCAGCATGTTCTATTCATTGTTGTGTTGAGGTTTATATCCGTAGAGCGTGTAGCTCGAGTAGATTTGGTTTCGCTAAGATGGAGCATGTTCAACAATTCTGGGTTGGACATGGCTCTGTACGTTAGACAGAGATCGCCTCTGAGAAAGCGGTATGCAACAGAGAGCAGTCTCAGCTTTTTCAATCGTGCTGCATAGGGCAACTGTTTGAGGCCAGTAATCCTCTTGGTTAGGCAGCTCTGTTTCAACTATGGCCAGTGAAAGCATTTCACAGGACACACTTTTGAATCTTTCCACCCATCCAGTTCCTGACAATTTCAATCTGTTTTCAGAGCGGATTACAAATGTTATCACTAACGCTATTCAACAAGAGCTTGGACAGAAAGCTGGGCTTAGTCCTGTTTCAAGTTATGTATCCAGTGCTACTGGGCATGCTCGAAGTGTTTTGCATCACGTAGAGGTCCCTGAGGCCACTGGAGTTCAGCCGAAGGAAACCACAGTCATTTCAAGTAGCATTTTGGAACACATTTTACAGGCAGGAAAAAATCCTTGTGGGAACATAGAAGAATCTGAAAATGTGCCTGTAAGTACGAAATTGTTTCTAATTCTGTCGCTGAACAAAACGCTTGCAAAAAAGCCATTTATGACTTTGAAAAATGAACGCCAAATACATTATGCTAGACGTTGAAATCTGTTATTTAACTGAGTGTATTAAATGCAAGCGTGTCCCCCAAAGTCTGAGGACAAACAAATTTCCAAACTGTGTTTCCTTTGGGGACAGTCTTTGTCATAGACTTGTAGATTTATTCAATGACTTTGGCATTAATTTAATGCGCGTTTTGGTTGAACATTATTTTAAACAGTTGGAAGACGTTAAAAGCAATATGAGCACTTTAGCTGAGCAAATTAAGACCTTTTCCTGTCTTTCTTTATATGACCATCTGTACTGTGGTATTGCTGCAAAGACAGACAGACATAGAGCTATAATAGTAGCAAGAAAACAAAAGAAATTATGACGCGACATTGTCGCCTATGGGAATAAAACTGCGTACAACGTAAAAGACAATAAAGAACTGTCCAAGATGTTAATTTAAACGTTGTAAAAGCATCTAATGGACATAATTTCTCTTTGTGTACAAGTTTAAATGTTACAACTAATTAACAATAATGCAAGTGAACTTATTAATGTAGAGAACAGTCATAATCTTGCAAATGGTGTTAATGTTCCCTTGGGAGAAATGGAAACTTCTAATCAAACCACTAATACACCTGCTACAGAAGGGGCTGGTTGTTCTAAAAGTGGGGGCCCATTTTTAGTGGACCAACAAGGGAACAAACTGGGACCTACTTGGTCCCAAGTAGTACAGAACAAGGGAAGGGGCAGGAACAAAAATAAGTGGTAGGCCTGACACTATCGTACGACACAGACATTTTAAACCTTTCCAAAGTGGTTTTATCACACTCTGTGACTGACCTTTTGAAAAAAGGCTTTTCTTTTATTCCTGGAAACTATGAATCTAGCCCGAGTAATTGTCGATTTTAGACTTGCTTTGAGAAAGTTACATTATGCAAGATGTTAATTGCGATGTACCAACTGTAGGTCCTAGAAAAACAAGCACTTACAAGCCACCCTTATTAGGAACACTCCAAGTATTTCAGAGTCTTTGTGAGACAGGGTTTAGAACCGTGAAACCAGATAAAAATATTGGTAATTTAAATGATTTGGAAATTCAGGCATTGAAAGCTTTGTGTGGTAATAAACAATTGAGGGTTATGAGAGCGGATAAGAGTGGTAAGATAGTAATTATGGACCAAAGTGAATATATTAGATCCATAGAAGTCGTGCTGAAAGATGACGTTACATACAAAAAAGTGGTTCTTGCTTTCATTAAGCAAAGTTATCTACAACTGGATACATGCCTTTTTGACCAGTTTTGCCAGGGGGAATTAGATCATGAAAGCTATATGTATTTACAGGTTGAAAATCCGAAGATGGCCGTCTTTTTTGGTATTCCAAAAATATAAAAAAATACTATAACCCCTCCCTTCAGACCTATAATATCTGCTGCAAGGTCAAAACCAGAAACCCTTTCCGTATGGTTAGATTATATTCTAAATCCCATCATGCATGCCTCAAGGTGTTATCTTAAAGACTCTTGGCACTTATTAGAGTTGCTAAGAGACTTAGACCTACAAAGTGAATATTTTTGTTTTGCATTTTTAGATGTTGCTTCGCCTTATATTTGTATTGACCAAGAAAAAGGAATAGACCATCTTAGAGAGCATTTAACCAGAAGTAGTGAACTTGATAACATCAGAATAAATAGTGTGCACCCTTATGGAGCTTTTACTAGATAACATTTTTAAATTTAACAAACAAGCAGACATCTGGGGTAGCTATGGGGGCAAGAGTGGCCCCAGCATTTGCCAATCTTGTGATGGCAAATTGGGAAAACAAATTTATTGTCAAAGGTATCTTTGATAAAAACATCTTGGTTTTCCGTCGATACATTGACTATTTGTTTTTCCTTTGGGAAGGCACTTTTGAAGAGTTTGGTGACTTTGTTTGTGTCTTTCGGCTAATGATTGGCAGTTGATTTTTACATACCGGCTTGCCAGGCCTGACGCACAACCTTCAACGAAGGCATGCCCATTCACACATGTCTCCACGCAGAAGACGCTCTAGCTGAGAATCGAACCGGACAGCGTCTTACTGTGAGGCGACAACGCTACCACAGCACCACCACTGTGGGTATGTGCTGTATTTAAATAGCACTACAGATTTTTTGAAGTTCACTATAGATGGTTATGGTCATAGTTTGAATTTTATGGACATCAATTTGACCTATGATTTTGAGTCAGTCGGGTTTATTAGCAACATCTACAGAAAATCAATATTTGTAAATCAATATTTACGCAAGGACAGCTTACATCCGCTCCATATGAGAAAAGGAGTTGTTAAGGGACAGCTGGTAAGACTTGGTAGGCTTACGTCGCTAAATACAGCGTTTATTAGAGAAATGGAATCCTTGAGGCTATTTTTTGAGGCAAGAGAGTATGATAGGCTATGGTTAAAACCTATTGAAAATGAGGATCTGAAGTAGGAGATTAATTTGTCTGCAACCTGTGGGTTATGGATCCGATATCGGATCCGAACCAGCATGGTTTACCAGCTATGGATCCAAGCTCTCAGCTCCTCCCCTCACCCATAATGCCCTGCTCTACCCTCATGACCTCAGATCTCGTTTGCCGCACATGGTGACCTGATTGTTTTTCAAGCTCTCCAGCTAAGTGCTAGTTTCAAGTATTTAACTTGTAAAATTTAAGATTTTTTTTTGGTTATTTGTGTGAAAGTGTAGGTTTCCCCACGGTTATTCCTTCTGCGGCTCCCCCTCCTCCTCCTGGGACTCAACCTCCCGTTTCTGGTTCGGAGGAGAGGGATGCTAAGAAAAGGGACCGAAGGGAGAAGCACCATAAGCGGCGGGCTGAGACCTCTGTTTCGGCCCCGCCAGCCAAGCGGGCTTCTCCCCCGGCTCCATTGTTGGCTCGGTCTCCTCCTCCTCGGCTCCGGTCTCCAGTGTGTTTTTCACCGGGACCTGAGGAGGAGGAGACCCGATCTCCGTCGAGGCTATCGAGGAGGCACTCCAGGCCTACCTCGGTAGCTTCGTCGAGATCTACGTATAGCCTTTCGGATGCTGATCTGGACCGGATGATGAGAAGGTTCATCCAGGCCCAGATGCAGATGGGAGTGCTCTTGCCTCCCCTCTGGGGAGCTCAACACCCTTTTCAAACCGATTGCTCCTTCTCCGACCCGCTACCGGGTTCGGAGCAGTTGAGCCGAGCAGCCGGGCGGGGTGGGTCGGCGCCGATAGTACTTTGTACCGGATCCGATCCTGCCCTCGAGTGCATCGGATCCGACCTCTCGGAGCCTGGATCCGAGCCTCGATCCGGGGATCAGTGCTCGCCGGCGCCGTCAGTGTCGGAGAACACTGTCCCTTCGATCCGGCGCCGCGCCGGCTCGATCCACTCTTCGGCTCCGAGGGGGAGCCGATTGTCGGATCCTTTGGTCGAGGTCGGCTCCCCTTCGGCGTTTGATGTAGTGGAGTGGGCCCTGTTGAGGGTCTCCGGACCCCCGGCACTTTTCGGCTCCGTCCCGCGCTCCCTCTGCACTGGGTCAGGCTTCCACCATCCGGCCCTTGGGACAGCCTGCTTCTGTGCCCCAAGCTGCTCCCCTGGAACAGGTTGCTGCTTGCGAGGAGTCCTCTGACAGCCCCCCAGAGGATGTTCCTCGCAAGCATACGTGCAAAAGGAGGCACATTGACTCCCCCGAGTCTCTCACGGAAGACACGAACTTGGAGGAAGGGGAAGGCTCCCCACGGTCACCCCCCGAGGATGTCTCATTTGGGGACATCATGGAAATGCTCCGTATAAGGGGGGGGGTCTGCCCCCAAGTCTTCCTCGGACGAGTCCGTGTTCTTGGAGGCATTTGAAGCGGGCCCGTCTACCTCTTGGGTGTCCCCTCCTGCCGACCCCCTGGTGGACCTCATTACCACCAGGGCGTGGAAGGAACCGGACACCGTGGAGCCAATCCCTAAGAGGCCTGATAGGATCCTCAGCCCACCGTCCGACCGTGCCCATTGGAGTAAGGGGCCTCCGGTAGATGCCATGTTGACGGTGGCGGCCACCAAGAGGGAACTTGCTCAGGAGAGTCCCTCAGTCCATCCCCCGAGCAAGGAGTCTCGGATGATGGACCGCTTGGGGAAGCGGATGTTTAGTTCAGCGACCTTCTCGGTAAGGGTGCTGAACTACCTGGCACACGTCATTAGGATGCAGCGAGATCTCATTAAAGAATACGCTGCATCTCCCCCAGAGTCCATGTCGGAGGACAAAATGCTGCACTCCACCCGCATGGCCACTCTTAGATCAGTTACTAATACCTCTATGCGGCTACTCTCCCATGCTACGGAAGGCGCCGCTAGAGCTGCAGGGGCAGGCCTAGTCACTAGATGTCAGGCCTGGCTCCGTCACTGCGATTTTTCTGAGCCCTTCAAAGCGTCATTTGCGAACGCCCCCTTTGATGGTTCTGCCCTCTTTGGCAAAACCGTTCTCGACACTTTGACCCAGAGCGAGAAGGACGGGAAGACGCTGTCTGCCGTCGGAATCCGCTTCTCTGCACCCCAGAGGCCCTACTCTAGGAACCAAAAGGGTCAGAAGAAGATGTGGTTCCGGAAGTCGCAGTAATCCCAGCCTGCTCCGGACAACCAGTCCTTCCGTGGCAGAGGAGGACAGGGAGGACGCCGCCCTAGAGGCAGAGGGGCTCCCAGGAACTTCGGGTCCAGAGAACCTTTCTCTGAACGGCCCGCGCAGCAACCCTGAGGGTTGCCCGGCTGCTCCACTCTGGAGGCAGTCGGGGGACGTTTTTCGGGGCACCTAGCGGCATGGGAGTCCATAACATCAGACCGCTGGGTTCTCCAAATCATATCCAGAGGATACCGCATCCCTTTTCGTCACTTACCAAAGTTGAAGTCCCTCCCAGACGTTCCACCCGGTCAACGGGAGGCCGCTTTGGCAGAAATTGGCCATCTGCTAAAGAAAAGAGCCATCCAGCCCGTCCCCCCAGACCAGATCGGATCAGGGTTCTACTCCAGGTTCTTTTTAGTGCCAAAAAAGACGGGGGAACTAAGACCAATTCTAGACCTTTCTCTCTTGAACCTGGCAGTCCCCAAGGAAAAATTCCGAATGGTCACTCAGCAGTCTATTCTCCCCCTTCTGGGAGAAAATCACTGGATGTGTTCTATAGACCTCAAAGATGCGTACTACCACATCCTGATGGACAGGCGCTCCAGGAGGTTCCTCCGCTTCCGGCTGGGAGCCAGTCACTACCAGTTCCGAGTCCTTCCCTTTGGTCTCACCACAGCCCCCAGAGTGTTCACCAAAGTATTAGCAGTGGTAGCGGCCCACCTGAGGCTTCAGGGGGTGCAGGTCTTCCCCTACCTGGACGACTGGCTTCTTACCGCCCCAACAAGGCATCTATTACTATTGGCGCGAGACTCCTTTCTCCATCTTGCTCCCTTTCTGGGCATTACAATAAATACAAAGAAATCCAACCTGGCGCCCACACAGCTCTTAGATTTTATAGGGGCCAGGTTAGACACAAGGAGTTTAAAAGCCTTCCTCACTGCGGACAGAGTTCAAAATCTGCAGCTCCAGGTGCGGGCCATTCTCCACTCAAGTTCTGTTCCGGCGGAGTTGGTCCTGTGGGCTCTAGGGTCCATGGCGTCTGCTATAGCACTTCTTCCTCTTGCCAGGCTCAATATGCATCCTCCAGTGGACTCTCTTAGTACAATGGTCATACCTTGCTCTCCTATGCATCATCCCATTGCGATCAGCAAGGCTTGCAAGCGGTCCCTCCTGTGGTGGATTCACTCCCCAGATCTCCACGGAGGCCGCCCATTTTGTGCTTCTCCCCCTCTCGCCACGGTGACCACGGACGCCTCCCGCCTCGGGTGGGGGCATTTTGCGGGCGGACCGTCCAAGGCACGTGGAACGATTCAGAGACCTTACTGCATATCAACGTTCTAGAGATGAGAGCAGTGCTCTTAGCGTTGCTAGCACTTCAGGACTTTCTTCCCTTGGGAACAATTGCGATTCAATCGGACAACATGTCTGTTGTCTGGTACATCAACAAGCAAGGGGGAACAAGGTCTTACCCTTTGTCGAGAAGCCATGAGAGTTTGGGAATGGGCAATCTCCACCAACCGCTTTCTAATAGCAATGCACATTCCGGGTCGGTCCAACATCCTGGCGGACAAGCTCAGTCGCACCATTCTGACCCCTTACGAGTGGTGTCTCAATTTTCAAGTAGCGGAACGCATATTCGCACGGTGGGGAACTCCTTCATGCGATCTTTTTGCCTCTCCCTCAAACACCAAGTGCGACAGTTTTTTCGCTCTGATACCCCCTCCAGGAGGTTCTCCAAGAGACGCTCTGGTGCATGCTTGGCCACCCGGTCTTCTGTACGCTTATCCACCCTTGCCTCTGATGCTCAAAGTTCTTCAGAAAGCCTCTCGGGTGGGTTGCAGAAGGATTCTCATTGCTCCGTTTTGGCCTCGACAGATCTGGTTCCCCTTTCTAAGGTCTCACTCGGTGAATCCTCCTTGGATTCTAGATCCCATTCCGGATCTGATATCCCACCCATCCTGCATATCTCCTCCGAACCTGGACAACCTGAAGCTGACCGCTTGGCTGCTCCAGTTCCACTCTTGATCAGGACTCCCGGTATTTCGTCACCTGTTAAGGCTATCCTGGTGGCAGCTCATAAACCGTCCACTAGGAAAGTCTACCGCAGCAAGTGGAAGAGGTTTTCTTTGTGGGCGGAGCGGCAAGGCCTGAATCCCTTCACGGTTCCTCTCCCTTTAGTGCTTGACTTTCTAACCACTCTTTTTAACGATGGTGCCAGCAGTTCCACAGTCAAAGTACGACTGGCGGCAATTTCTCATTATCACATTGGTCATGACTCTAGTCCACTCATGTCAGCCAAGTTGTGTAAAATTTTCCTTAAAGGTACTTTCCTTCTCAGGCCCCCTGTGAAACAAGCGGTTCCTCCTTGGGACCTCTCTGTAGTTCTCCAGGCCTTGACCGCCCCCCCCCTTCGAACCAGCGGCTACGGTGGATCTTAAATTCTTGTCTTTCAAGACAGCCTTTTTAGTAGCCATTACATCTGCCAAGAGAGTTTCAGAGCTCCAAGCATTATCAGCTAAACCTCCTTACTTGGTATTTCATCCGGACCGTGTTTACCTCAGGACCAACCCGTCCTTTCTTCCTAAAGTAGCTTCTGAAGCAAACATTAATCAATCCATTAACCTCCCTGTTTTCTTTCCTAAATATGAAAACAAAGGTGAATACAAGCTTCACTCCTTAGATGTTCACAGGCAACTTAGATTTTATCTAAACAGAACGGCTGGTCATAGGCAATCCGACCAGTTGTTTATTTCCTTTGCTAAATTTAATTTGGGCAAGCCAATTTCTAAGGTTTCTCTGTCTCGCTGGATTTCACAGTGTATCTTATTGGCTTATCAAGCTTCAGGAAGGCCCGCGGAGGGTGTACACGCCCATTCAACCCGGTCAGTATCTACCTCGGCAGCCTTTAAGGCTAGGATTCCTCTAGATGATATTTGTGCAGCAGCCACGTGGGCTTCATCTCATACTTTTATTTCCCACTATAAGTTGGATCTTGCATCTAGGGGTAGAGCATCATTTGGCTCCGCGGTGCTCGGAATATCCTTCCATGATGGCGCCCAAGATTCAGGTAGCTGGGGACTCTGTCCCACAGGTTGCAGACAAATGAATCTCCTACTTCAGATTTAGAAGTTATGTACTCACCATAACGTTCCATCTGAGTAGGTGTATTCATTTGTCTGCAACCATCCCGCCCTCCTATCCCCCTGGCCTTTCAGTTTCCTGCATATTATGTGTTACCCTTTTCAGGGTGTTCTTGCTGTTGGCAAACTCGATCTGAGGTCATGAGGGTAGAGCAGGGCATTATGGGTGAGGGGAGGAGCTGAGAGCTTGGATCCATAGCTGGTAAACCATGCCGGTTCGGATCCGATATCGGATCCATAACCCACAGGTTGCAGACAAATGAATACACCTACTCAGATGGAACGTTATGGTGAGTACATAACTTCTAATTTTAGCTTTGCGAAAGGGTAAAGCCTGTCCTATTTTGTCAAGTCAGAACATTGGACATGACACACAAGTTGTAGACAACAGTAAAGATTTTTCTTGTGGATTCATTTTACCTATTACCAATGAGATGTGGTGTATCAAGAACATCATAGGTGGATAATTGGAAAGTGTTATTAGGTAATCAGGATCTTGTGAAAGTAATAGGCATGCGTCCAAATTTTACATTCAGAAGAACTTGTAACATCAAAAGTATATTGGAATGTGGAGGTAAAATGGAAGAAGACAGTAGAGCTAGTCTTCTCACAACCAAAGGGACTTATGCTTGCAGTAATTGTAGGCAATGTAGATATATTAGTAATTGTTAATCAGTGTATTTTAACCATATTAAGAGAAGTTATTGGTGTAAAAGTTACTGCACCTGTAATAGTGAGATGGTTGTTTATGTTGCTCGGTGACTTTCATGTCCTAGTTATTATATTGGAATGACCACAAGATGTTTAAAAAAAAAAGGATTAGTGAACATCTTTTAGCTATTAGGAAGAAAGAACAAACCTATGCCTTAGCAAGGCATTCCATAGTGTGTTCTGATTTTAAGAAAGTTGTTTTTTCTGTAATAGATAGCGTCAGGCAAAAAGCCTGTTTGGGAGACTGTAAAACACTTTTGGAATGTAAAGAATCTTTATGGCAGCTTCATTTTGGGGCAGACAGCAAGCCTGGTTTGATTGAAACTTTCAGTATAAAGTGTTTTCTGATGATGAAATAATAGTTATTCACATGTATATGCACATATGTGCACGTACATGTGATTATATACTTATAAACAAATATAAATATTATGCAATATTTGTTTAAATATTTTTATACATATATATTTTTTACATATATTCTTTTATAGTAGAATGAGTTATGTGGTTCAGTGACATCATTTGACATGTGACAAGTACATTTATTATAAATTGTGTGAGAGGGTGGAGTTCAATGTTTTCTGAGGAAGTTCACAAGTAAAGTGAATGAAAGCGCTAGTTGTCATGTCCGTGTTTTCCTGGCATTAGTGGAGAAGACTATTTTCGTTGTTTTTGGTTGCTATATTAACATTTCATAATAGCGTTTTACTTACTATACTGGTCATACTTGGTGTTGGGTGTTTTCCATTCTTCTGACAAGCTGCATGTTACCAGTCCTGCATAGCTCTCACGCCATTGTGGAGGTCAGTCAAGAATAATGCTTTGCCCTCCTCAGTTAGGTGAACGCCATCCCTTCTGAACAGGTGAACATGTTCTGCGGTGATGCTGTCATGGCAGATTGTAGATCCACCGACCCTGGTCATCAAGCCATGCATGAACCCATTCTGTAAACGTCTGGCCTTGTGCGCTGCCCGTTGACTGTTTGCTGTTTTCCAATTCTGTCGAGGAATTATGTCACTGTTTGCTGTTTTCCATTTCTGCCGAGGAATTATGTCAGACCACACAAAATGACAATGTGGCCACCACGACTGCAGGTGTTCAAAAATTGCTCTGATTTAAAACCGTAGCCTTCCGAGTGGTTGACTGATGACCTCATTCCCTCCAGTGTGCAGCACAAGAATGTCGGGCTCAGGGTAGATGGAACACTTCTCTTATAACAACTGCAGTACTCTGCTCCAATGCATAACTCTTCTTGCAATACAGTATACCTTCACACTGGATGTGGGGAAGCTCAAGTTGCACTGGTTTTCAGTTACGGAGGCATGGCTGGCAGCCCAGTGAATGTAGGAATGGCCACATACCCACACTCACTTGTTGTTCTCCTGCTCGTGAAGCCATGTCATTGTGAGAAGGTGGACGAACCTGCACCGGAAAGAAAATGCAAACAGATTACTACTGATTGACAGAGATGGTATTGGAAGACTACATATATATATGTGTGTATCATATGCATTACCTGGTTAGCCCATCCAAATCTTCACTGTTATCCACAGGGGCAGTGTTCTTTTCATAAGGTACTTAAGTGGTGATGAAGCTGGAGAAGTACATACCTACCAGTCGTGAAAACACCAAATTACACACAATGACTGACAAGGGGGCACAGAAAGGGCACATGTATACAGAAAAAGCAGGTTAAGGATCGCCACTCCACTAATATGCCGAGGACAGGCATGGGGCTTCAGCCCATGAGCATCTGAAGTATCCCATACCGGTGCTGGCTACCTGCTCAGACTGTTGATAGCAGCAATGATAACTCCAGATTGCATGCAGTGCCAGCACTCTGCCTTACCGCTGCTTTTTCCATTTACATGTATCCTTTCGACAATGGCCATAAGGAGTGGAAGGGAGGAGCTAATGTAAACCCTGTTCCCCTGACCTACATACATTTACTACACCTGAAGGGAGGGAGACTGAGTGGAGAGCTACACCAAGACAACATGTGAAAAGACCAAGACTGACCCAAGCTTTGTTTCGCAAGTGTCCTTTCCCGGAGGGAAACATTGCATCACAGTGGCTCTCCTGAGGCCATGCTTACCTAGGACAGCAGCACTATGGGACTGAGCTGAAGAGTCTCCAAGTTCCCAACTGCGATCCAGGTAGATAATAAGATCCATGGTGGCTGGGTATGCCCTCCGTGATGCATCCACCAACACAAGAGCAGTTGGCACAAAAGACTGAAGAGGGACCTTCCTGGCCTTGGTGCATAAGGGCTTGGACGGTAACTGACAAGGGGACACAGAAAGGGCACCCTTGAAACCATGCATATCCAGGAAAGTAGCCCACTGGCATTGAGCTGAAGAGTCTCCAAGTTCCCCACTGCCGTCCAGGATGCTCCTAAGATGCATGATGTTTACGTGCGACACCCAGTGACGCACACAGTACTCAGCACCACACTCCAAGGTCCCCAGTTCCATACGCATGTACATCTTGATTTGCCTTGTGCATCGCATAATGTGCCTTTCCTGGTGTCAGTAACCCTCCAGGAATTTGTGGCCATGGTACTCGCCGAAGCATTCGACACACAGGTTGATCTTGCACTTCGGGCACCCCCATGATGGCTCAGCAGGTTTTCCCTTGTTTGCACAGTTTTTGCATCTTGATTTACGCCATTTCACCGTAAAGTGGGAGCCATACTCAAATTGGCTGACGGCCTCTGGGACAGTAATCTCGGTGCGTCTTTTCCTCTTCATGTAACTGGCAAGTAGATGCAAGCCTAGGTTTCTTCGAAACTGTAACTGTGTTGCTGCAATAGCACGTCCAGAGCATGACAGCTGCTGGTGGCTGTTACATTCACGGAATATAATGAAAGCATTGACTATGGCCACATCCCATAAGAACCAGAACAAGTACAGCCACCATTTGCGGGCCTTTCTGGCAGTGGGATACTGTGTCCTGAGCTGATCTGCTCAGTCTACCCCTTTCATGTAACTGTTGTACACTTTTACAACTGGTGGATATGGCACAGATGCCTTGCTTCCATCACGCTTTCTCCTGTGTGTACTGGAGACTGACAAGATTGGGTTGCAGTTAGTTGACAGGAGGAGTACTGGGTTGCTATCCTTCCATTCAGTAGCTAGCAGTGATCCACTCTGCAACTGCTTGTAGTAGCCTCGAGCTGCTTTTCGGATGGCCTGTCTGTTGAATGTTAGAGGCCATCCTGACTTATAGGGTGCGCATGGTTCCACAACAGTGCAGACCATCTTGCAGCATTTGCTGTGCCAATGGAACAGAGGTAAAGAAGTTATCAAAGTAAATATGATGCTTCTTGCCAGTCAGTCCCCTAGTTAAGTCAACCACAACTCTGTGTGTCAGTACGACCTCTGTATTCTGCTCCGCTTTACCAGCGTGTACCTAGAATTCACGTACGCACCCCGTGGTTGAGTGTGCCAACACCCACACCTTAATGCCATACCTCTCGGGCTTACCAGGCATAAACTGTCTGAATATCAAGCATCCACGGAAGCCAACCATGGCTTCGTCTACAGCCACCTCACGATGCACATTGTAACATGTCCTGCATACATGAAGTACTGCATCCAGAATTGGCCGTACACGATGTAACTTGTGTCCCACAGAACCCTGTGGTTGGCTCAGGCTGTTATCGTTGCAGTGGAAATACTACTGAATTTTTTCAAACCTGTCTCTGGTCATGTACTCCGCTATTGGGAACTGACCATATACATGGTGCGTTTCCCAGTACTGCCTGTATTCAGGAACATGTACAATAGAAATGTATATTCTGACACCTAGAAATGTGCGTATGTTTCCTGGACAAACAGGACTCCACAGAGTATTAACCTTGGCTGCTGCAGCCTGCCTCTGTGCAGCATAGTGATTGGTTTCATTGGCAATAAGGATGTACAAGCTCCTCTGGGAACATCAAATTCGTGAAGTCCGTCTCTGTGCTGCCTGAGCCCAAGTGGTTTACTGGGCCTACTGTCCCCACAGAATCGTCAATGTGTACTGTTTGGAGGTGTTTTTCCCACGTGACCTTACGTGGTGGGCATACTCTGTGTACCTTACTGGGTCACCTGGAACAGTTGGGAATGGAAAGTGCTGTAGGGTTCAGTGATGGTGCTCTCTCAATGTCAGTACCAATTGTACTGCATGCAGTTGTTAGTGAACTACTAACAGACCTTCCCTGCTTGGGCACACCCGTATCATTGCCGGACAAAGAGCTACTTGGACTCGTATCTAGTGGATTTTCTCCATCCCAATCCACATGCTCTGGACTACTTTCAATATCATGTACATTCGAAGAAACATCCACACCCTTGTCAGCACTTGCAGTGTCATGCACTGTGGAGCACTTCATAGGTGTCAGTCATGCCAAGTGCTTTCTTGAACACAGATAAAGGCAAGTCATCATCTGCGTCAAACCCTGACTGGACTGTGTGGCCGTCGTGTATGGCCTCCTTCCTTAAGAGTGCAAGTGGCACCTCATCCTGTCCGTCAGAGTCAGTTTCATAATTACTGGTCAGGTCTGCTTTGGCAAATCATAGTGGTCTTTCAGGAATGGCTGGCACAGGGGCATCATCCGTATCACAGGCAATGGCCTTATCACACAGATGTGCAAGTGGAATCTCATCCTCTGTGTCATAATCGTCATCCTTACTCTGGTTGGCATTATGTGGTGGCTCAAGGTACATACCTGTGTCTGAGCCACTGCTACAGCCATCAGAGTCCGTTTCCTCACCCAACAGGTAAATGCTGCTTGCTTTTTCCTCAACAGATGGCATCTTCGTTGGGGGATGTGTTGCTTTACACTTGAAATCACAGCCGAAAAACACAATGGTATACAACATTCTGAAGTAATATACCTGCAGCCATGTGAAAAGGAATGCACCAGAAAAGTATGTATTCACTGGTGATACATAAAATTACTACATGATACGATGTTCAGCTGAAGTAGTTCACAAAGATATGCTAAACAAAGCAATACAATCACTCAATGAAAACAGATTTATGATTCAGAAGTTCTCTGCCTTTGAAAATCACATTAACTAAAACAGCTTTGCAACCCACACTCCAAAAAAATGCATTTGGCCAGTGGCGGGTTTGCCTTTGGTCTGCTGTGAAATCATAGCCCACATGGCGCATTTGTAGATCCATGCAAACATACAATAGTTATTTTGCTCACCTTCCTTATTGCATAGTAAGGTACAGAGCTTGATGCTAAGCAAATTACTAATCATCTGCTAAACCTAGCTAGGGCAGTTTACTGTCTCTCACACACACACACACACACACACACACACACACACACACACACACACACACACACACACACACACTTCAACCTCAAAGTGGGACAAAGCATAAAATAAATAGGGTCAAACTGTAAATGTTGCTGTCATGCACTTAAAAAAAATAGTAGAATAACAGGATATCTGTTAGTATGCATTTTTCTAAGGAATATGAAATCTTAACTGAAATGTCCATTATTTAGCAACTGCAGTCCGTTTTATGAAGGTTATCATATCTTGTCAGATAGCTTCCCAGAACAAGGTTAACACAGGAACACTATGGCTAGTACATAACTTATCTTTCTTATGTTGTCAAATGTCATTCTATCCTCAGCTTTGTGGGGCAGAGTCCCCATCTACCTTAGACCCTGGGTAGCTCACCAGATACATATGCAAGTACGCTCAACAGCTTAAATATGTCTCACATATCACCCACAAAGTTAGGTTTAAATATATTTAATATATTTCATAGTAAAATCAAAAAACACAAAATAATCCACTGGGTGAACTCTCCGTTGCTCATAAAATAAAATATACCAGGTATAAGAACAACAATGGAGCGACCAAGGCAACAAAAGTTACTGAATCCTTTACCATAAAAACATTTTATTGTTGACAACAGAATCGTGGTAAGCGCTTTCGCATAAGAGCTTCCTCAGACCATAAAACACGCACACTGCATTTTATATATAAAAATTTGAATCCAAGTCCTCCAATGATGGAAAGACATCAATTAGTTCAAGGAAAATCTTAAAAGCACAGTGCCTTAAAAAATACATATAACAATAGTAAAAAGTTAAGAAATTCTTCTTCAACAAAAATATCACAAAGATATAAAATATTATATAATATCATATTACTATTTACGAATCCTGCTTTTTCTCAACAAGGGCTTCAAAGAAGCCCACTCATTGAGCCCACTACCCCTATCAGCTTTCAAAATAATCATCCAGTTTATCTCCCTATATTCCGTATCACTACGGATGTTACCTGCTCTAACTGTTGGTGTTATAATCTCAATGACCCTGAAAATAAGAGTGCATCTCAACAAACTCTACAACATGTTAAACATTGTGTTCCGATCGTACTCTAATGCTGTACATGTGTTCCCTCATCCTCTCACGTAGTGACCTATTCGTCTTCCCAATGTAAAAAGACTTGCAGTGGGCACACTCAGCTAAATAGACTATATTTGGGGTCCTGCATTTAGTATCTGTACGAAAAGTAAATTCTCTATGTAAATCAGGATGATAGAAGGAGGCAGAAGTATTGATCAAACCACAAAAATTACAACTGCCACATGGCTGAGTGACCCCCTGCTCTAGTGAAATTCATCTTTAAATCCCTGCCATGGCATAATAGTCTCTTCAAATTCTTCCTATTTCTATAGAGGAACAAAGGTCTATCACCAACTATGCCACCAATCGCTAAATCTACCTGCAAAATGGACCAATGCTGCCTAAAAAGTTCAGTTAATTGTCTGTTGTCTTGTGTATAAAACAAGGGAATCTTCACAAGTCCCCTCTCATCAGAAGGATCCTCGAGTGTACTCACTGTCGCCTCAATAGCAGGACCATAATATGGGGCTGCAATGCCCTTCCTGAGAGCCTTGAGATCGGACCAACTCTTGGAGATCTCCTCCTATCCATATCCCCTCTCTAACAAGCTCTGTTCCAAGGACATCATCTCAGATTGAAAACCTCCTAATGTGGGATTCAACCTGGACGCTCTAATACACTGTCCACGCATTAAATTCCGAAAAATAAAATTGGGATGCATACTTGACCTACTCAAACGAGTATTCCTAAAACAGGAAACTTCTATCCTTGTCCAAATATTTGGTAAAACGTTCAATTAATATCAATTAATATTTGAATTATGCACTCAGTGGTGGTGCTGCGGTTGTCATGTTCGATTCTCAGCTAAAGCGTCTTCTGTGTGGAGACATGCGTGAATGGGCGTACCTTCATTGAAGGTTGTACGTCAGGGCTGGCAACTCAGTATGTAAAAATCTGCTGCCAATCATTAGCGGACCGGAGTTCCGCTGTGGTGACCCCTAACCAGGAAAAAAGCTGAAAGATACAACAACAACTCAGCACCACTAAATAAATAAATGTGATTAAAAAGCTTAAAACTCATGCCTTGTCATTTGTAAAATGAAATGTTAAAAACACACTTTTATTTTATATTTATTTATTTTATTTTACATTTGTTGACCAGGAATGTCTGACTGAGCCGAGGCCCTTTTTCAGCAGAAGCCTGGGGAGAAAAGCTCCTGTACATACAAGTGTAACATTAAGTACATTAGCATATATTTTATATAAGTCGAATACAGCTAAATCTTATACAGATAACAATTGCTTGTACACATATTAGTTAAGCAGAAAGGAATATAAAGTACAAAAATTGGGTGTTTATTTTTTTTTTATCAAATCAGACCAGTAGTTATGTGAGTATTACAGAGAGAAGTACATAGATTGAGGAAAAGTTGAGAATGGAAAGTTTTCAAGGAGGGTTTGAGCATCGGCAGATCCATTTCACTTGAACATTTTCATTCCAAATATTAATAAAGCTGAATATCAATGTTGTGTCTTTTGGCTTTCCCGGTTAGGGGACGCCACAGTGGAACTCTGGTCCGCTAATGATTGGCAGTAGATTTTTACGTGCAGAGTTGCCAGCCCTAACACAACCTTCACCGAAGGTACACCCATTCACACATGTCTCCACACAGAAGACGCTCTAGCTGAGAATCGAATGAATAAATACAACTTAATCTTTTTTGTCAAAGGCTCCCTCTAGTGACCTTTAGTGGGAATGCACATAAATAGGAAACTTTTCCTTTTGTTATTCATAATTTAGCATATCTGATTTTAAGTAGTGGGGCAATGGAAACATAGTGTCAGCTGAGGGATCCAAAACACTGCAAAATATGTGGACAGCAAATTGGAAAAAAATATGGTTGAAAAGAAAGGCAATACTGAAAGATTCCTGGGATCTTCTGAGGGAATTTAAGCATGAATTATATAGGGAAGATTTGACCTTTGTCACAGTGGATGCGATTGGGTTATTCTCCAGCATACCATACACTGAAGGTATGAGTATGCTTGAAGAGGTAATATTTGAAGACACTGAATTAAATCAAAAGGAGAAATTGGTATGTACTGAATTGATGGAATTAGTACTGAAGTACAATTTCATCTTTTTTAAAGGGGAATTTTATCAGCAGATCCAGGGCATTGTGATGGGAGCAGCATGATGCTCCCACCTATGCCAACCTTGTTTAGCCAAATGGGAAGAGAAATATGTTTTGGGATCCCAATATGTTATGTGCTGGATGTTTTATAGGAGATTTTTAGATGATATAGTGATTTTATGGATTGAGACAATGCACAAGTGGGAAGATTTTATGTATTATATAAACAATACTACTAATTTAAGATTTACTCATAAATGCTCCACAGAGAAACATGAATACCTTGATGTAGAAGTATACAAGAACCAGGGCAGATTTGAGTCAAGGGTCTTTAGAAAGCCTACATTCTGCAATTCCTTTCTACACTACAATAGTGCCCACCCACCTCATTTTAAAAGGAATATAATGAAAGGCCTGTACGTACGAAGCGGAATGACCTCCTCAGAAATGGACTGTCAGCATGAAAGTGAATTATTAGAACAATTTTTTTCTGAATAGGGGGTATCCCATTAAGTTAAGAGGGGTAAAGGTAGAGACAAATGAGGACAGAAAAGGAAAATTTAAGTCCATACTAGGAGAAGAGAATACCAATGAGCAAAACTTTGGAAAAGCATTAGTATTGGAATTTAATGCCTTCTGGGGTTTAGATAGAAAGGTTGTAAAAACTGAATGGGAAAGGTCTGTTAATTTTACTGACCTGGAAGGAGTGCCTAGGGAACCCCTTAAAATTGTATATAAAAATTCACTTAGACAATTTTAGAAAATGACTGGAAAAGGAAGGAAGGCGAGGGACCTATAAATGTGGTCGCTGCTCTCAGTGTGGAAATATAACAAACACTGATCAGGCATTTATAGAAAGTAGGGACAGATTGATCGAGGGCAAAGACTACTTTAATTGTGAATCATCTGGAATAGTGTACCTGGCTACCTGTGTGGAATGTAGATCCTTCTATATAGGAAAAACTGAGCGTAAGTTAAGGAGAAGGATCTACGAGCATAAATATGATATACAAAACACAAAAGAAACAAATGCTCTATACAAGCACACCACGGTATGTTATAGAGCGAATTTCTTATTTTTTGTGGTGGAGCCAATAAAAAAGGAAGCAAGGGGTGGATCGTGGGAAGAAAAAAATTGAATACAAGGAGTTATAGTGGCAAACCACTTTAGATGCTGGGACGTCTCCTGGTTTAAATGATAATGTTTCCATTGCCCACTACTTAAAATCAGATCTGCTAAATTATGAATAGCAAAAGGAAGTTTCCTATTTATGTGCATTCCCACTAAAGGTCACTAGAGGGAGCCTTTGACAAAAATATTTAGTTGTATTTATTCATTTTATTGATATTCAGCGTTATTGTTATTTGGAATGAAAATGTTCAAGTCTTTTAAGTGTGTTTTTAACATTTCATTTTACAAATGACAAGGCATGAGTTTTACGCTTTTTTAATCACATTTATTTAGTGGTGCTGACTGGATAATTTAAATATTAATTGATATAAACGTGTAGTTTGGCATGAGTCTGCAGCTGATGAAGTCTGTTTTAATTAGACGAAAACGCTGAGTTGGTGAAGGGTGTTTGTGCTTTGATTTTTAAACCGTGGAAGATGCTTGTGTGAATTAAACTTGGATTTTTGCATCAAAGAACAACTGATTGCTGTATTTTCCTGTCAAGGATACTTGTTTGGAGTTTATAGTTCTTTTTTGTACCTTTGCTGGATTTTACTTGGTTCATTAAAGTAGCTTAACATTTAGATATTGATCCCTTCCTCCCACCTAAATTCCACAAATGACTGGCAAAGCTAAGAAAAAAGTCCAAAACATGTGGTTTGACCAGCTACTATACATACAGGGACTAAAGGTGGTTGTGTATCTCATGGCAGGTCAAACAGGACAATGAACTTGAGCTTCTCCATCTTCAAAGTACCATAAGCCAAATCCTGTAGCACTTGCAAGATATACGTCCCCCTCTATGACCCAGGATACCCATGTATTATTGGAAACACTCACCATGCAACCCAATAGCATCAAGTGCAAGAACTAAGTAAAAAAAAAAAAACAAGCCACCCTGGTGGAATCACAGCATCAGTAGGTTGTATAACAGAAGGAAGAAAATCATGGCAAAAAGGAGGGGGTGCAGCACCCAGCAGGATAAAAGTACTCGCATCAAACTCGAGAAACAACTCGGAGGACAAGTAAAGTCTACCAAAGCCAAATCGGAGGTACATTTGTCCTACTAGGCCAAAGATAACCACAAAACATTCTTAAGCTATGTCCACAACCTGAAATGAACCACTGCCACAAATGCTCTCCATAAAGGGCTAACACAGACAAATAACTGGCATCTGAACCATGGACTAACACCCCCCCCCCAGGAAGTTATCCAGCCCTTGTAACTGTCCTATTGACACCACATCCCTAAGAGGTGACTCAGTAGTCAGGGACTTGGGGGCACACACATACATTAGCCTTTGACCATCACATGTCTGCACTAGTGAGGAAATCATTCTATATTTTGAAACATATAAACAAAGGTAAGGAATGTATGTCCAAGGAAGAACTAAATTATATCCCTTATATAATATGGCATCACTTGCTAGAGCGTCTTTTAAATTTGTAGTTTTGAACATTTTTCCAGTACAATGAAACAAACCATATGAACCAATGATGATTACTATAACTTTAGACTACCGTAATCAGCATCTTAGAAAAATAACAAAAAAAGTATCCAAATGCACTTTATTATAATAACAAAAGAGGAAAGGATCAAAAATTGTGAATTAATGTGTGTTGTGAGCAAATTGATCACCCCTCATATGTGGTGGGAGGAAGGGGTTACACTGCCAGCACAACTGCTAAACTGTATGACAATCTAAGAGGTTGCACTGTGGTGTTCAGTTCTGGGGTTTAATGTATAAAACTGTCCTTGATTTTGGGCCTTTGTACGCCCATTAATTTTGGATTAATTCAAAATTCTTGCAAAAGGAATTTGAAAGGTTTGCTCCCAGTAATTGTATCTCATAGCTAATTGTCACACATCCATTCTAACATCAAGTTATACATATTTATGGTGTTTTTAAATTTTAGCACTTTAAATTATAATTTGATTAAGTTATTGCTTAATTAAACTGGTTAGTTTTAAAAATATAAAAGCTTAAACTGCATGACATGAATTCATTCTGCTAAAAGTCTGCTGTTAATAACAGAAAGAAAGCTCACTGTACAATAAAAGCTTCCAGTGTTTCCGTGGTGGTTTGGGTATAACTGCTAAGATGTTCATAGTGTTTCACTGTTGCAGTCCTTACAAAATGGGTAATCCGGTTCCCAGTAGCCCACAGTCTGCCAGAATACCAAAGTCCTTGGTATATGACGTCGGCTGCCTTCGGATGTAAACCTGACGTCAGGTACTAAAGGAAGACAGCCAGTGCCATTTCCTCAGTCTTTCTTACCGCGGAGCCTGAAGCAGAAGCAATTTGCATGAGTGCCGGTCGGCCGATTTACCTGCTTTTGTATTCTGACTACTTCAGTTGAAGACATCCTCAGCTAAGTACCCTGTTGGGGATCCTCTTTTCTTGCTTTAACGAATGTCAGAGAAAGTTAATAACTGTCTTGCCTGTGGAAAACAGATTCCGCATCGTGATTTTCATTCTTACTGTGTCACTTGCTTAGGCCTTGAGCACGACGTCCTTAATTGTGATCTCTGTGCTTCTTTTAATCCGCGTACCATACACCATAGAACTAAAATTTTATCCAAGCATTTCGTTGTTGGGCCTAGGTTCGTCGGTATGGCGTCTTCTGATCTCCCGACTTCTAGTGTTCCTAAGAAGCACAAGGTTAAAGATCGCAATAGGCCTAGGGTCAGATCGGCCGATGACGTTCCGGTTAAGTTGGTTGTCGGCCCAGCGTTACTCAGTGAGGTGCTTTCACAGTCCCTGCAGTCCACAGATGTTAAGCCGCAGGCCTCTGCTGAGACCCTTTCGAAGTCCTCCATGCCGCAGGCTTCCACTTCGTCTTCTGACCCTCCACCAGTCGCTACCTTCGATTGGTCGTGAACCGCTAAGCAGGCCCCAGCTTCTGAGGCCTCTTTTTTTGGGGCATGAGACCAAACCCAGACCGACCTCGGTTCAGACTACCGCTGTGGCTAGACCTCCAGAGTCCCTCCAGCTTTCTAGCAGACCTTCCAGCCGCAAATGTACTCAAAAGCAGGCGCCGGCCTCCTCTCAAATTCCTCAGTCACAGATGATTAAAATGGCTAGTGATCTTTTGACTGTTATCTGGGGCTCTCAACCTCCTCCTTCTAAGAGGGCTAGAGAATTGTCCACTGAAGTTTTGTCTCCCTCAGGTTCTGATGTTTCCAGCAATTCTGCTGATGAAGAGAAAGACTCTCAACTTTATTCTGGTTTTGAGGATTATGATGCAGAAGAATCTGTCCCTTCTGCCTCTCCTCCAGAAGATCTTTCTTTTGGAGACACCCTGAATACTCTTAGAGAGCATTTTAGGTGGGAGAGTCAGGACTATCCTCAGTCCAAGAAAAGTATTAGGGAGTTCTTGGATTTACCACAGCATAAGCCTCTGGCTGTCCCTCCGGTGTTGGAAGTAGTTGATGTTTTCATGGAGAATTCTTTGACTCCTAATTCTGTTCCTCCTGCTCCCAGGAAACCTGACCGGTATTTTAGAGTCCCTGATCCTCATCAGTTTCTTTACAGGAATCCTACTGCTGATCCAGAGACTATTTCTCAGGGCCCTAAAGGTGTTAAGGCTACGGCTGCAAAAAATCCTGTTCCCTCCTACAGAGAATCTAGGGCCTTGGACAGGTGGGGTAAAAAGGTTTATACCTCTGCCACCCTTGCTATTAGGTCTGTTAATTGTCTTTTTCATATGCTTAAGTTTCAGCAGCATACATTGGAGGCTATTAAGGCTAAAATTGCTAGTGTTCCTTCCCTGGCAGAGAGTAAGGACATGCAAGATTTATTAAATGCTGTCACTCTTGTGACTAAACATTCGTTACACTGGTTTTGACAATTTGGAGGCTTCTTGCAGGGAAGCAACCACTGGATCTGTTATCAGAAGACGTGCTTGGCTCAGGGAACAGCCCCTTTCTGAGCCTGTTAAATCTAAGTTACTGGATGTACCAGGTCTATATGACAATATTGAATAGACTAAATAGCGAATGCTATTTAGTCGATCCAATACTGTCGAAATGGCAAAATAGCGAAGTCAGGGAACATCAAATTTTTTCCCAGGGAAAACATTCGGTGTGCCGTCTTCGGGACTTTGCCATTTCCTCCACTATGGTGTGATTTCGGAGTTGGTATATTTAAGTGGGGGGAGGGTGTGGGGGGGGAAGCACCCCACTTAAATTTGTGTTTGTTTTTTTTTGTTTTTTTTATGTAGCAGAGAATTTTTCCGTTTGTTCGATATTTTGTTGTTTAGTTATTATCGGTACGATGAAATAGCATTCGCTATTTTCATTGTGCGAAAATATAATATAGACGTGATGTACCTTTGCATAAGGACAGTCTTTTTGATAACAAAGCAGAAGAGGTCTTGAAAAAATTGGAGGATAAAGCTAAATCTATGCAAACTATTAAAGATTTTCTGCAAGTTCAGCCTCCTCATCTTAGTAGGCGTTACTCTTCTAAGAATTGGACTTTTCCTGATCCCAGTAAACAGGGATGCACTAGGTCTAGGGGTTATAGGTATTCTAGGGGACAGACCTCTATTCCTCAAAAGACTAAACAATGGCATGCTTCCTCCTCAAAATCTGGGAGTTCTAAGCAACCTCCCCAAAGTAAGCATTCTCTTTGACTCAGCCCTCCCCCTGCCTGCCCCAGGGTTGCCTTTGGGGGGAAGGTTGGCCTATTTTGCAGATGTTTTGTCTACCATCACAGGCGACAAATGGGTACCCAAAATAGTATACCAGGACTGCTAGTTTTTTTTTTCACACTTTCCCTGTTCACCAAGGATACCCAGATATTCCTCCAAATCAAAGGGCATAAGCAGAAAAGCAAATGTCTTCCTTACTGAACCTGGGAACAATAGAGCCAGTTCCTGTACGTCAGATAGGCCAAGGTTTCTACTCAAGACTTTTTCTGTTTCCCAAAAAAGGGGGCACCTGGCTCCCCATTCTGGACTTTTCCATACTGAAAACCTTTTGGTGATTCCCAAATTCAAAATGCTCACTCTTCAGCAGTTGCTGCCAACGCTGGCCAAGGATTCCTGGCTGGTGACTTTGGATCTCAAAGAAGCTTATCTGCACATCCCAATACAGGAAAGTTGCAGGCAGTACCTTTGTTTCAGAGCTGGAAAGCGACACTACCAATTCTCTGCACTGCCCTTTGGCTTATCTACTGCTCCCAGAGTTTTTACAAAATGCCTGGCTCCGGTCATTGCTTTATGCAGGTAGAGAAACATTCAAATTTTACCCTTACTTGGACGATTGCCTCATTCAAGCAAACTCTCCAGAACAACTTCTAAAGGATTTGGACTTTTTAAGGAACCCTCTCACTTTATGCTACACTCTCAACGAAAGGAAGTCAAGACTGGTACTCGCCAGGGAGATTGTATTCTTGGGAGCGAGTCTGAACACAGCTGCCCAGATGGCATTTCTCCGTCAAGAGAAACAAATGTAACTTTCGACTTACTTCAAGAATTTGGCAAGCATGACCCAGCTCTCTGCAAGGCAATTCCTGCAAGCCCTGGGAATCATGGCTTCATGTATTCTGATGATTTCCATATGGCAGACTGCATATGAGGAAAATACAATGGTACCTTAAGAACCTTTGGTGTCAACACACACAGGATTCAGACTTGATACTTCCTCTGATTCCCTGTCTGCAGACAGTTTCTTTGGTGGGCGACAGCTTGTTCACAGAACATAGACCTGCCTTTTCAGCCACATCCTGCAAACATGACTCACCACAGATGCCTCGGACTACGCTTGGGGAGCGCATCTAGATGGCAGATGCAGATAGGGGACCTGGAGCAACCAACAGATTCACCTGCATATAAATCTGAAGGAATTGATAGCAGTCCAGCAGGCCTTGCTGGCTTTCGAGCATCTTCTCTGTCCTGCAACTCTTCTAGTCAGGACAGACAACACCACAGTCATGTGGTTCATCAACAAGCAGGGAGGGACTCACTCTTACACCTGTGCAGACAAAGCATGATTCTGTTGTCCATAGCAGCTTCCATGGGCCTACATCTGATAGCTCAGTTTCTTCCAGGCAGACTCAGCACCTTGGCAGATCGGTTGAGCAGGCAGGTCCTAGGTCCTCAAGAGTAGCAACTGAACAAGACCATCTTCTGTCATATCATTCATCGTTGGGGTTCTCCCCAGGTGAATCTCTTCTCATCTCAGAACAATCATCTTCTTCCAACCTTTTGCACCAGGGAACATCACAACAAAGCTTGGAGAGTGGATGCTCTGTCTTTCCCCTGGACACAGCTTTCAATGTATGCCTTCCCTCCTCTGCATCTTCTTCCCAGAGTGCTGTTCAAGATGAGGGATGAAAAACCAAGGGCCATCATCATAGCTCCAGACTGACCCAGACAGCATTGGTATCCACTGCTTCGCAGTCTCTCCCAATATCAGCCTTGGCATCTTCCCCTATACCAGATCTCTTGGTTTAGGAAGAGGGAAAAATTTACATCCTCATCTTCAGACTCTGCATTTGGCGGCCTGGCTCATAGTATAAATCTATCTCAACAGGTGGTTGAGGTTCTTTGTGAGGCCAGGAGGCCTAGCACTAGGAAGTCTTACGCAGATAAATGGAAAATATTCTGTATTTGGATGCAAGCCAGAGGGGAAGACTCTTCTAAACCATCTCTTCCATTTATTTTTGATTACCTGGCAGGCTTGCTTAACAGTGGACTTTCCTTTTGTTCAATCAAAATTCATGCCTCAGCGATTTCTGCTTATTGTTCCTTTGAACAACCCATCTTCTCACATCCTTTGATGAAGCAGTTCCTCAGACAGGTTAGCAATTTAAAACCTCCCAGAAGGGCACCTACTCCTGCTTGGGATCTTAATTTTGTAATTGAGAAACTTACTCTGCCTCCTTTTGAACCGGCTACCTCAGCAGATTTAAAGTTTCTGTCCTGGAAAACTGCTTTTCTCTTGGTCATTACTTCAGCTAGAAGAGTTTCTGAGCTGCAGGCCTTAATGGCAGTAGAGCCTTTTATCATCTTCCATGCAGATAGGGTTTCCCTTCGAACCAATCCTTCCTTTATGTCTAAGGTGGTTTCTAACTTGACTCTTAACCAACCTATCCATCTGCCTACCTTCTTTCCTAAACTTCAGAATAAAGGAGAAAGACTTCTGCACTCCCTTGATGTGCATAGACAGCTTTGATTTTACCTGGACAAGACTAAAACCTTTCGGAAGTCTGACCAATTGTTGGTCAGTTTTGCATCTGGAGCTCAGGCCAAAGCTATTTCTAAACAGACCATTTCTAAATGGATTGCCCATTGTATCCACTTTTGTTACTTACAACATGGCAAGGTTCTTCCACAGAGTATTAGGACCCATTCTACTAGAGCAGCTTCCACCTCAGCAGCTTTTTTGAGAGGTGTACCTACTAAGGACATCCTGGAAGTGGCTACTTGGACTTCTGTTCACACTTTCACAAAGCATTACAATTTACCCTTGTTTTCTAAGTCCAGGGCTGGTTTTGCCACTGCAGTGTTGCAGGGCATTCTTACCGACCCTTAATCAGTGGGTGTTCCTCCTCCCTTTTTCTTTGGGCTTTGGGAATCAACCCATTTTGTAAGGACTGCAACAGTGAAACATGATGAACATAGTACAGTTATGTACACTTACCATAAATGTTGATGTTTGAGTGTATGCATTGCAGTCCTGGTTCCCCCCAATCCCTCTTTTTTCCTAAGGCACGGACTAGCTGTTTATTTTGTGGATGGTATGTTTCCAGGGATTTTCTTTTCCTGGTCTAGCCTTCTTTGGGGGCTCCTGACAGTTATGGCAAGAAAAACTGAGGAAATGGCGTCTGCTGTCTTCCTTTATACCTGACGGGTTTACGGCCAAAGGGAGCCGATGTCATATACCAAGGACTTTGGTATTCTGACCGACTGTGTGCTACAGGGAGCCAGATAACCCATTTTGTAAGGACTGCAACAGTGAATACACTCGAACATCTACATTTATGGAAGGTGTACACAACTGTACTTTATTTTCCCTTTCTGGAGATGGTGGTGAGGTGGAAACTGTCTGTCACTTTTGAATGCACAAAACACTGAAATACTACTAATATGAAGTCACAAAACATTGACAAATTCTAGCCTACTAAACATTCCATATATCACCATTGATGCTGCTAAGGAAAGGGCACTTAGTAATATATGCAGGGTTAGGAGAAGGAATATGGCTAGGGATAATGTAGGCAGGGGGATTTGTCCCTTTCCAAAGTGGATCACTGTTCTCTCCTTCCTCCACCAAACTCAAAGGTATATCCCAGGATCCATCTTGTCTCCTGTATTTTTCTCCCTTTTTTAATCACCTACCAGTGGACCTCTTATATCTCAGTATCTTTCTAAAGACAATTTTCACAGTTTGCCATGAAAACAGAAGTTGAAGAATGTGTCCTTTTCCTGAATGGATACATAAGAACACACAAGAATACATTCATAAAACCACGAAGACAAAGTATTTGATCATCATCCTATAAACCTAATCACAAGCCCTGCGGTATAAATGTAATACACCTAGTACCTTCCTGGAAATAAACCTGTTTTTCTTTCCCTGAACTTGAAACTATCACTGACTTCCTAACCATAATCTCTAAGACTAAAACTTCTAGTTGCTCAGTAATGCTTATCCCAAACCCTGACACCAAAATATACATTTCAGTTGTTTTCTAAACCCAAAACTTGCCCTCACTCATTAAACCTAATCCCAAGCTGCCTTCCCTGTCCCTAAACCTATAAGTTCCTTTTTCTCCACAGCACTAATCACAAACCATAGTCCCTAAAACTAAATACTGGTCCTTCCAGCTTGCTTCAAATCCCTCTTCATGGCTGCCACACTTATTCTTTACCCAAAAATAGAAATTTAAAAATATAAAAGAACCATACAAGACAATGACCAAATGGATATATGCACTCTTTGGATTTTGAATATTGCAGATGTTTGGATTCACCCTCTCACTGCACACAACAACTGACGTTGTGAAAAGCGAATCGCCATAAACTGCACAACTATCTACTCTAGATTGCACAAACTTGGAGAAGAGGGAGGAAGTGAGGAACAACGCAAAACTGACCTTCTCTCCATTCGCCGCTGTGACAAGACACCAGAGATTTCCCAACCGACAAGCAGTAAACCAAACTTTCCCTCAGTCAGTTTTACATAACCTACTCTCCACTCACACGCACACCTAACAACCGTGTGCCCTTTGCTTGCTGCCTCTCTTTATAACTGCTTGTACTTACTCTCACTTTTGCTTAGAAATGCCCTTGTCTTGTGACTGTCCCTCAGTAAGTCAATCATCTTGGCACAAAGCATAAGGGTCAAAGCATACAGTATTGTTAGAGTTGCATGCTACATCTTAGAACGTGTAGAAAGTTCAGTACAGGCAAGATACAAGGAGTAAAACCTGTGATACATTACACTTGGCATTGTTTTTCTTTCAAACATTAATGCATCGGGGAGGGCAACTTTCCAGTGGTACACGAACAACACGATAAATAGAGGAATACAGTTGATAATTCCACAAAATGCAGAAAAAGAAAGGGAATATCTACTGTAGGACCCTCTATTTATTTGGAAAGAACAGAGTGGGGCGATGTTAAGCAAAAGGTGACTCTCATTGGCTGCCACAGTTGCTTAATGAAAGCCGGCTTGCTGTTGAGACGCAAATATAGGCTGCGTTGCAAGCCGATTTTCTAAATAAAGTCAAATATGAAGACCACAGAACTCCATGCTGAAACCTAAGTTGACAAGGTAACTGACAAAGTTCAGTTACGTTTTCAACTTAATTTGCAACAGTAGAGCTATAATATGCCTGCAAACTTGCTTGTAACAGCATGCAATTGCTACCGTCTCACAGCTTGCTCGGTGTTAAGCACAGAGGCACCATGAAACGGTAGTTGGGGTTAATGAGTTAACCTGTTGTGCCATATGCTGTTCATTTGTATTTATCAGCTGTAGGCATATATACACCTGCTACCCTGTCATATCGTCGGACATTCATAACCCCCAAAAAGGACCTACCCCACACAGACTCTTGCTGTCAGGACCACAGTCTTGAGCTCTCTGCATAAAAATACAATATTGTTCCCTCTGGGAAGTAAGAGCACCCCTACTGCTACCCCAGAAATGATACCCCCCCCCAAAAAAAAAATAGGTAGTGTGATACGAGCTAGAGGTACACTCGTGAAAACTCTCTCTAACCATCACATATTATTTGTCTTTAGGAAGACCTTCTTCCTACTGCAGTTAATAGCTAAAGACGTATCGTCCTGGAGCAGTTTTTGTCCTTCTGTACTCCTTTCTGGTCAAACCTGCATTGGAATATAATGCCCTCTGTTGGCATGTATCTATCCAAACATATTGCACAGGTATAAAACCACAATATTTCCACACAAAGAAAATCTCAGATATGAGCTCCCTGTGCTAAACAGAATGTTTAAAAGCCCTGACTCTGTACTGTTTCCTACAGTTTGTAGGTGACCTTTGCTTGGCTAACTAGGTTGCAAATGACTCCACCCCATATAACCTTTTGCATGTTTATAAAACAAATGGTACCACCAGTTCCTTTTCTAGGGAAATAAATCTACATCATAAAATTAGCAGAACCTTAGTGCAAGATAGACCTCTCTCAAAAGATAAAATACCTACGGAATAAATTTCCCTTCATTATCAATGAAAGTGGATCCATAACTGTCCCTTAAACAAAAAAAAAAAAAAAAAAAAAAAAAAACCTGCTTGAATGTAGGATCTGCAAGTCCAGTCTAATTTTGTCACACCCTTATGGATGGAAAGGAGCAAGTAGTTGGAATTGCAGTGGGTTGGCTCCTAATGGCCTACTTGCCTGGTAGCTTAGGTTTGTGTGTGTGTGTGTGTGTCATACAGTAGTTAATAACTAAAGAAGTATGGATGAAGTCACTTAAACCTTCATGATAGAAAAAATGTGGGAAGATAGGCCCATAGTTTGTAGTTATGTAGGTGTCAGGAAAGGCTCTGCAAACCATACTGCTGATCCGATATGCCGTATTTGTGCATGTGTATCTGTCGGCCTATATACAAGCAAAACATATATACATATGTATGATCTGTGTGCGTTTTTGTGTGTGCATGTATTTCTGTAAATACAGTCGCATGCACTCTTAAGAGCACAAAACTACTTTGCATTCACATGTGTAAACACGCACCCAAACTCACTAATACCTTTTTCATCCCCACCACCTCATCCTGCTTTTATAGTAACTGTACATAGTTTACTTTCAAAGCTGTTCTGCATTTTATAGAAATACATATGTATGTTTTGCACAACTTGAAGCACTTTTTTGCTGAATCTTTGACATGGCAGTTGCACTGTTGTATAGATTTTCACATTTTACATCTTTGCTGTATTTTGCTGAAAAGGGTTTTATACTTTACTCTGAAGGAACTACGCAAAATTGTTCCTAATGTCATGTTATTGCTTGTGTTGTAGGTGGACAATGCGTATTGGTTGTGGACATTCCAAGGTAGACTGCTACAAAAGAACCCCAAGGATCGCTTCTGTCAGTTACTTTGGAGACCTCGACCACCAACTTTACTCTCTGCAGATGAGATAAAGGTGACTCCCCTTTGGTAACTTTACTCAGTTCAGTTATGTACACTGTCACACACATTGTAGTAAGAAATGGATTTGAAACAACTTACATTTCTACAAGAACCAAGATGGTAAAGATTATTTCTTAACAATTTTTCAGAATCAGTTAACTCCAGACACAGCAAGATTCTTAAGTCCGCATTGTGTAAAAAGGATCTTAGCCCTTAGCATAATCTGCCCTTTAAAAGTGGTAGCGAATGGAAAGTAAGCCCAGAGTTGAAGTCTGTCAGAATAGTTATTATCTGATATGTGAACATGTAAGTTGTTTTTGTACTCCTTTGGGAGAATTAAATCACTGTTGGAATGGGAGCAAAGTAAGATATGAATCCAATACTTGCCTTAACATAAGTTGTCGATACAACAAGAATTATTTAGAGGGTCCGACAAATGTTAAAGCATTGCAAAATAGGGGGAATCTCACAGAACAATAAGAGGATCAACTGCAGAGTGCTAAGCAGAAAATAACATCACCTCGATAATATGCATGAGTTTAGAAAAACTGTTGTTAAGCAACTGTTTTTGATAATAACTCCAGGGCACAAAGCTTTTAGCACTACAGCTCAGGCAGTAGAAAGGGGTTGTTAGGGTCAAGCATAGGGAGCCGAAAATAACCAGAGATCCTGTAGAGGCATTGGAAATATTTCAGAAAGGAAATCTGTATAAAGCAGAGAAATGTGGAAATCAAAGTATAAATGGAAATATTTATGGAAGAATTAAATATGCCAAAGTTAGTTAGATGAGGCTCAATTATTAATAGTTAGGATAGGAGGTGCTGAGATAAAGCTGGTGATGTATAACCAATTCACAGGAAAGTCTCCAGGAATAGATAGTATTCGTTTGGAAATTTGGACGCTATGAGGAAAGAAAGGGATAAAAATCTGGAAGGTTTTTGTTTGATGGTGATTTTCCTCCTTTTAAAATACTAACATACTTGAAGAAAGCTGTAGGGGCTGTAATACCTAAAGATGGTAAAGACCCATTGGTTCCAGATTCGTATAGGCCCATTTTGATTCTAAACTATGATTATAAAGTGTTTGTCTCTAAAAGAATGGCAAAGGTGTTGCCAAACTTGATAGATATGGATCAATGGGGTGTTGTAGACGGGAGATTTGACAACAGTAACAGAACAGAAGCAGAATGTAAGACAGTACCATTGTTGGTGGGTCTTAGTGCAGTGAAAGCATTTGGCAGAGTAAGTTGGGATTTTGAGTAGTACAATGGAAGTGTTTGCATTTCATGACACAATAATAAGGTCAATTAGGGAGGATATGTGAGGGATCAGAGGCAAAAATTAAGTGCGTGTGGGAGGGTCCTCTCTAATAAGTTCTGCTTGAACAGAGGAAGCAGGCAGGGATGTCCTCTTTTTTTTTTTTTCTGGGAGGAAATATGAATTAAGTTATATGGACAACAATTGAATGGAGGGTTGGCATAATGGTTATGGCATTTACCTTACAGACACAATGTACAGGGTTCAATTCTCACATGGGGTAACTGGCTAGGCTTAAAATGGCCCACAAGGGCAGTTAGCTTAGTACTGATCTATGAACTTATGAATATGTTCATTAATGTGCACAATAAGGTTACATGAATCACAGTTATGACAAATGAGTAGATAAAAAGAAATGGGGTCAGTGATTGAGATAAGTAACTTTTTATACATTTATGCTTGTATAGTCTTGCATTTATGAGTTTGGAATGGTCTGATTTAAAAGACTGCAGTTACTGGCTTAAGCTTTTAAACGCAGGGAATTAGATTAAGCAGCAGACTGGTGACTGGTTAAGATATTCATCTCTAATTATGTAGGCTACCCATAAAAGTTACAGAAAGATTCATTTCCTTGAGCACTGTAATAATGTCATGATTTTTTCCTGTGTTCTAAGTAGTAAGTCCTTAAGCAGTCTGCATGTGTATTGTGTAAGAAATGTAAATGCAGGTTATGACTGGTGCTGGTGTTGCTGCTGCAAGTGTGAAGCT